>NC_088417.1:10458926-10668926 GCF_034236695.1 Oncorhynchus nerka
GCTCAGACAAACAGCTTTATGAAGGCAAAAAAGATGTTTTCAATCCAGATGATCATTTCTCTCTCAATGCCCATATGGGGGCGAAACAAATTAACAAGACATTTGTACTGCTTTCATTAACCTAATATAAACAAGACATTGGTACTGCTTTAACAAATAAACAAGACATTTGTACTCCTTTCATTAACCTAAAAACACAAGACATTGGTACTGCTTTCATTAACCTAATAAACAAGACATTGGTACTGCTTTCATTAACCTAATAAAAACAAGACATTGGTACTGCTTTCATTAACCTAATAAAAACAAGACATTGGTACTGCTTTCATTAACCTAATAAAAACAAGACATTGGTACTGCTTTCATTAACCTAATATAAACAAGACATTGGTACTGCTTTCATTAACCTAATAAAACAAGACATTGGTACTGCTTTCATTAACCTAATAAACACAAGACATTGGTAATTAACCTAATAAACAAGACATTGGTACTGCTTTCATTAACCTAATAAACACAAGACATTGGTACTGCTTTCATTAACCTAATAAACACAAGACATTGGTACTGCTTTCATTAACCTAATAAACACAAGACATTGGTACTGCTTTCATTAACCTAATAAACAAGACATTGGTACTGTTTTCATTAACCTAATATAAACAAGACATTGGTACTGCTTTCATTAACCTAATATAAACAAGACATTGGTACTGCTTTCATTAACCTAATATAAACAAGACATTGGTACTGCTTTCATTAACCTAATATAAACAAGACATTGGTACTGCTTTCATTAACCTAATAAACAAGACATTGGTACTGCTTTCATTAACCTAATAAACATGACATTTGCATTGCTTTCATACCAAGTGTGAAAAGTGAAACAGCACTTACTTGTCTCTCAGCACCACCCCCTCGATGCAGGCGCCAAACAGTATGACAGAACTAATGTCTGGGTGGCACCGTTAAGGAAATTAGCATCGGGACGGCAAGAGTTGAAAAACAAAACCATGATCACATTAATTTGAGCGCCAAACAGAGTAAAGTTCGGTAAGGCTACCTGAACTTGTCCAATAAAGAATTGTCATTTGCGATTACCATTGCTACGTTTTGCTATGGAGAACCCAAATGAACACCACCTACCTTTACAGTTTAAAGTGTACATAACAACACATTGACTGATCATGTATTATAATAATGTGGTAGGTGCTTGCAGGGGCACAACTTTGGTTTTAGAAGTGGGGCATTTTTTGTATTTCCCAGTCGGATAAACACTCCAAACAGCCTACCCGATCACTCAGAGATGTCCAGAAGGTCCTAAAGGCACACCGTCGCCTCGTTTTGTATCACATTCCAATGATAAAACTGTGGGGGATAAAAATGATATTTCGGAATGTGGGGGGGACATGCCCCCAGTGAGTCCCACCCCTGGGTGCTTGTATTTGTCCTATTAAGACACTTGTATGGTTGGTCTGTTGTCGCTGTCATTAAAGATACAGATGAAGGTGGTGGTGGCGATGGCCATGATTGTTCCTATGGGGATGGACTTCTGGGCGTCCCTGAGATCACCAGACCTGTTGGATCCAGCCATGATTCCTGTGAAGTGGGGAAATAGGAAGTTGGTTATATTATTAAATATGATCTTCGCTCTGGGTGCCCAGGTAGAACCTAGGCTACCACCCCTAGTTCTTTAGGTGTGTGTGGGGGGTCAAGGCCTGGTTACTGTCCTGCTGCTTGTTCTTTAGGTGTGTGGGGGGGTCTAGCCCGGGTTACTGTCCTGCTGCTTGTTCTTTAGGTGTGGGGGTGGGGTCTAGGCCGGGTTACTGTCCTGCTGCTTGTTCTTTAGGTGTGTGTGTGTGGGGGGGCTTATTAGTCCGGGCTTATTGAGGTAGTATGTTTCAGGTAGTACATGTGGGTATGGTTAAAGTGACTATGCATATATGATGAACAGAGAGTAGCAGTAGCGTAAAAGAGGGGATGGCGGGGGCACACAATGCAAATAGTCCGGGTAGCCATTTGGTTACCTGTTCAGGAGTGTTATGGCTTGGGGGTAAAAATTATTGAGAAGCCTTTTTGTCCTAGACTTGGCACTTCAGTACCGCTTTCCATGCAGCAGTAGAGAGAACAGTCTATGACTGGGGTCTTTGACAATTTTTAGGGCCTTCCTCTGACACCACCTGTAGAGGTCCTGGATGGCTGGCAGCTTTGCCCCAGTTATGTACTGGGCTATAAGCACTACCCTCTGAAGTGCCTTGCGGTCGGAGGCTGAGCTATTCCGTACCAGGCAGTGATGCAACCGGTCAGGATGCTCTCGGTGTTGCAGCTGTAGAACCTTTTGAGGATCTTAGGACCCGTGCCAAATCTTTTTAGTTTCCTGAGGGGGAATAGGTTTGTTGTGCCCTCTTCACGACTGTCTTGGTGTGTTTGAACCATTCTAGTTTGTTGGTGATGTGGACACCAAGGAACTTGAAGCTCTCAACCTACTCCACTACAGCCCCGTTGATGAGAATGGGGACGTGCTCGGTGCTCCTTTTCCTGTAGTCCACAATCATCGCCTTAGTCTTGGTTACGTTGAGGGAGAGGTTGTTATTCTGGCACCACCCAGCCAGGTCTCTGACCTCCTCCCTATAGGCTGTTCCGTCGTTGTCGGTGATCAGGCCTACCACTGTTGTTTCGTCAGTAAACTTAATGATGGTGTTGGAGTCGTGCCTGGCCATGCAGTCGCGGGTAAACAGGGAGTACAGGAGCGGACTTAGCACGCACCCCTGGGGAGCTCCAGTGTTGAGGATCAGCATGGCAGATGTGTTGCTACCTACCCTCACCACCTGGGGGCGGCCCGTCAGGAAGACCAGAATCCAGTTGCAGAGGGAGGCGTTTAGTCCCAGGTTCCTTAGCTTAGTGATGAGCTTTGAGGGTACTATGGTGTTGAACGCTGAGCTGTAGTCAATGAATAGCATTCTCACATAGGTGTTCCTTTTGTCCAGGTGGGTAAGGGCAGTGTGGAGTGCAATAGAGATGGCATCATCTGTGAATCTGTTTGGGCAGAATGCAAATTGGAGTGGGTCTAGGGTTTCTGGGATAATGGTGTTGATGTGAGCCATGACCAGCCTTTCAAAGCACTTCATGGCTACAGATGTGAGTCCTACAGGTCTGTAATCATTTAGGCAGGTTGCTTTTGTGTTCCTGGGCACAGGGACTATGGTGGTCTGCTTGAAGAATGTTGTCTAATCCGAGGTGAGTGATCGCTGTCCTGATATCCAGAAGCTCTGTCTAATCCGAGGTGAGTGATCTCTGTCCTGATATCCAGAAGCTCTGTGTCTAATCCGAGGTGAGTGATCTCTGTCCTGATATCCAGAAGCTCTGTGTCTAATCCGAGGTGAGTGATCGCTGTCCTGATATCCAGAATCTCTGTGTCTAATCCGAGGTGAGTGATCGCTGTCCTGATATCCAGAAGCTCTTTTCTGCCGTAAGATACGGTGACAGAAACATTATGTACAAAATAATTGACAAATATCGTGAAAAATAATTATATAATAGCAGACCGTAAAACGGCGGCCATCTCCTCTGGCGCCATTTTCTTATTTTACCCCCTAGAGTCGATGTCCGCAACCATAAAAATCTGTCCGTTTTAAAGGTAGAGATATTTTTGCATTGGATGAGTCTCAATCCATCGCATCCGCGGATGTCGCACTTCCCGAAAACACTTCCAGAAAACACAATCGTCTGTAACGTCCGAACGGTTTGGCCTGCAAACTATTACGAACCCTCCATGGAAAGAGAAGACTCTCACAAACACGAAAGTGTTCTCCACATTGCTCTACAACCCCCACAAGCGTCTTGGGACTCGTCTTAAGTAAGTACAGCCGATCATCTTCTGTCTGTAGCGTCTGAACAGTTTGGGCTAAACACTAACATAACCCCTCTGTGGAAAGGTGAGACTCTCGCAAATACGCCCACAGGTCTCACAAGACTCCTCTAAAAGGTCCCCAGGTGCCAGCTGAAATGGTTTTATGGAAGTATATGTGGAGACCGTTTATTGCCATAAATAAATACATGTCAAAAAAATGTCTAATGTTTCTTATCTACAAAGATTGTTTATTGTAAGGTGAGGCTCTCACCAACACGTACATGTTATTGTGTACCTTAGCAGCACTTCCCTTTCCTCCTGTTCATACAAGTAGATGTCCATTTGAACATACCTGTGACGGAGGGGAAGTAGATGCCCACCAGCAGGGTGAAGAAGGTGGTGATGTCATTGGCCACGTAGGGCATGTATATATCCTGGGAGGTGTCTGCAGCCGGCTCCGACACCTGGTGCTTATTCTCTACCAACATCCCTTTAGGACCGTAGTCCCCCCAGATGTTGTCTGTGGAAGATGGGGGTCGATGAAGGGTGAGGATGAAGTGGAGGGATTGGAAGAGGGAGCGTAGGGGTGGTTAAGAGACAGGGAGTGAGATGAGAAGGGAGAAAAGAGAGAGAGGAAGGGAGGGAGGACAATCACTAGTCACTATCCTCTGAAGGAAGAACACAGAGTACATAAGGGACTCGTCAAATCACCTGCCTCCACACGCCTGATTCCATAACTTAAGGAATTTGAGCAATTTGGAAGTGATGATGGGGGAGTGGACATCAATGTCAGAGTTCGGGAATGTCTTGAATATGTTACGATAACACAAGAGTATGTCAATTGTTCTGCCGGCCGTGGTATCCCTTCATCTCAACCTAAATCTAGGATGGTAGTAGATGATACTATGCTGATTGAAGTGAAGACAGTTTCCCTTCATCATTGGATTTAATAAAAACAGATCCCGTCAGTAAATAAACGAGACATTTGGTCCCGAAAACTTCCCCCGGTCTCTACTACTTTTTAACACCATCGAGATGGACCCGATGCATTCTTCTTTATAGGGGTCCATCTCAATAGTGTAAAGCAGATAACCAACCGCAGACTGAGAGGGGTGTACAGCTCATCCTTGGTGTCAGTATTCCCAGCAAGGGAAAAACATCACTCTCTATTGGATGTCACGATGACATTGTACATCTTCGTTTAACATTTTACTCATTTAGCACACACTCTTATCCAGAGCCACTTCCAGTATCGACTGCATACATTTTCATATTTGTTAGTACGGGTCCCCCCCGTGGGAATCGAACCCACATCCATGGCGTAGTAAGCGCCATGCTCTTCCAACTGAGCCACACGGAATCTTCCTAATCTAATTCTCATAAGAGCTTCAAGGGTAATATAGTAAGTAGTCTGAGAGGAACTGACACAGCGTTATGCTCTACTACAAATAAAAACAAATGATTGTAATCCTGGTTTCCATTAGGATAGGGTGTCAGGACTGAGGGGAAAGAGCATTGCTTTTAGCAGTGAGAGCAGACTTTACATCATGGGAACATTCACCCCACAATTAAAGTTTGTTGCATAATTTAATCACAAAAGTTGTGTGTGTGTGTGCGTGTGTGTGTGTGTGTGTGTGCGTGTGCGTGTGTGCGTGTGGGGGGGGTCTCTCACCTCTGATGACCCCGCTGGTCAGGCCAGGGATTCCCTGGATCACAGTGACGTTGTTGAGAGTGAAGTATTCGTTGCAGGTGGCGTTGAGGTCCGGAGAGTCACAGAACAGGGACCACAGCTTGGTGGTGACCGTCACGTTGCCCACCTCCATCGTCTTCAAACACTGGTCAAAGTTGTGGTTCTGCAAAGTGCGGTTCCCCAACAGACAAATACTGGGAGGAGGATATAGAACAAAACAGTTTAAATCTCACAGGGGAAAAAAACTGTTTTTGATGATCTGGCCCTGGTCTTCCTGATCGGGAGACCAAGAGTAATTTGTGTGTGTGTGGGTGTGTGCGCGCGCGAGCATATGTGTGTGAGGGTGTTCGCTTCTAGTGGTTTCTGGTTGTATTTTTCAACAAGGCCGTGAAGTTCAGACTAGACTCACGGGAAGTCTGGCGGTTCGAAGGCGGTCTTGATGACTCCGGCGTAGATGGCCAGAATGGAGAGGATGACACAAGCCAGGAAGACCAGGGCCAGCTTGTTGACATACTTGACCCCCACAAACACCACCAGGGACATGAGGGTGAGGCAGCAGGTGCCGTACACCCGCATGTTGTTGAGCAGTGCCTCCGGCTCATTCTCCTTCTTCTCTGCCTTGAAGATGGCCGCACTAGGCACAATGTAGGTCTGGGAGGAGACCGGGGGGGGGTGTCATCAGAGACGTTCAGTTCAGTAGGGTACAGCGTTATGAAAGGTTCAGATAACAGCCTCATCAGGTGTTGTTATCCGCTCATGTATTAATGTCTACAGATGAGGTAAAAACGACAGTATCTTTGCAAAGGATACTCACTAACAGAATCTCTATAGTACCGAGGATGTACATGGAGCCAGCGAAGGTGGTCCCCAGGTAGAAGCAGAGCCCCACAGCCCCGCCGAACTCTGGCCCCAGCGACCTTGAGATCATGTAGTAAGAGCCTCCAGCTACAGACCAACAACAACGGGGGACAGAGCCAGTCACAACCACAGCCGTGGAGAAAACTCACTTTGAGGTGGAGTGGTACATATTGTTCCCTCTGGTACTCTGGAACCCAAATCGCTAAACGATTTTCATCTTAATTCTCAGTTAAAATTCTTGAAAGGAAATGTCAGCCCAATTCTATTTAGTAGAAATGTACCATTATCCACAGTGAACCTACCTGGAACTACACCATTCGTAGCGATGGCACTCATTGATATGGCTGTCAGCATTGTCTGCGAAGAAGAGAGAGAAAAAAATCCCAACATTTTAGATTACGTTAAGCAAGGGCAATATTTGTGAATCTAAAATGCATGGAATCCAAAGAATAATAAATCGGGGGGGGAGCAGCTTATCCCATATTTAGTGGCTAAACGACTCAGCTGTGGCTTATAAATCTTTAGGAACACAATCGCAGGCATCTGGGTAATTGATATGAGCCCCTTTTTACCTGAAATAGGGCAATGTTCAGTCTGAAGCCAAAAAGTTAAAAAGTTAAAAATATAAATACTTGATGCTAAGTTAAAGCTACCAAGCTACCAAGCTTGCTAGGATAGGACAGATGTCCCAGCTGCAACTTCAGTTTTCAATTTGCACCGAGGTGTGGAAGGGATAGGTGTGAAAGGCGTTGAGCCCAACAATGAGAGCAGAGCATCACAGCCTCCCCCACCCAAATGGAGAGACGGCTTCCCCCTGTGCAGAGGTCATCAGAGTACAGTACCCCTTATATACACAAAAATATCACTGCATGGAATAAAGAAGTCATCAGAGGTCGTCAGAGTACAGTACCCCTTATATACACAAAAATATCACTGCATGGAATAAATACAAAAAGAAGCCCCTCAAGGACAATATCTTCTGATTGGTTCAAAGAGGGGAACTTAATTGTCCACACAGACCATCCCATTGCACGGCTATAAGAACACACTACCCTTCCGTCAAGACAGAGGGTATTGGCCCAGGAGTCCTCAACTGGCAGCTTCATTATATAGTACCCTCCAAAACACCAGTCTCAACGTCGACAGCGAAGAGGTGATTTCAGGCTGAGCTCTAGAAAGAGGACCGAGTTCGAGTGTGAATTCCAAATTGGATGACCGTTCAAATACATTTTTCCCCAGAGTTGAACGCTCGGATGTCAGAGATTCCCGAGATCCCTGGTGTTTTGAATGTGGCATTAGAGTTGGGATTATGGTTCATTATGGTTCATATTTGTCTAAACAAATATACTCCTCTATGCAAGCAACCATTTCACTGTACCGATTACACCTGTATCCTGTGACAAACTTAGATTTTATTTTATATAGTGTGTGTTTACCAGAGACGGTAATGTAAAGAACAACATGACCTGATATTTTTATTTTTATCTTTATTTAACGAGGTTAAGTCATTATGATTTACAATGATGGCCTAGGAACAGTGGGTTAACTGCCTTGTACAGGGGCGGGACAACAGATTTTTACCATGTCAGCTCGGGGATTCGATCTAGCAAGCTTTCGGCTACTGGCCCAACGCTCTCACCACTAGACTACCTGCCGCCCCAAGATATAGGCTAAGGAATAGATTAAGTGAATTTTTACGACTACGTTTTGCTACGACCTTCACCACTACACTGTGAATCCTTAAAGAGATGGGCGGGGCTAAAGCTTAAGAGGGTGTGAACGATACTGAATGGGTGTAGACAAAGAAGAGCTCTCCAGTAGGTGTACAAAAGTGGAGTTTGGTACACCCGAAGTGTATGATAGACCATTTTCTAGCTCGGCGTCTCTACTTTTATCCGATGTTAAAAACACCATTTCATATTACACAACAAAAGGAACCAATCCAGATGGTGGGACACAAAATAGCAATAATCATATTATAGGATATTCCTTACACAGGAGCAGGTCATGACCACAATGGCAAGGGATTCCATGATGCCGGCGGTTCCCACGATCCAGGTGAGACGCAGGAACAGGATGACACCCAGGATGTTTTGGAGGCAGGGCAGGTACACCCCAATTAATGTGCCCAACGCGGGACTCTGTGGAGGGAAGAGGAGAGTGAGAGGGAACAATGAGAGGGAGAGAAGGCAGGGGGTCATTAGGTAGTAAGTTCCACCATATCGAATCATTCAACCCACAGAGGAAGTGATTGTGTTTCAAGGGTCAACCAGAAATGATTTCTTTCTTTATTTTTACCTTTATTTAACTAGGCAAGTCAGTTAATAACAAATTATTATTTGTAAATTATAACAGATTACATTTAAGATTTTGCCTTTCATTAGGTGTCACGACACGTTATACAGAGCATTTGGAAACTATTCAGACCCCTTTGTCACAGCCTTATTCTAAAATTGATTAAATTGTCCCCACCCCCTCAATCTACACACAATACCCCATAATAACAAAGCAAAAACAGTTCTTGGTTTTGTCAACAGTGGACCCTTATATAGACAGGTGTGTGCCTTTCCAAATCATGTCCAATCAATTGAATTTACCACAGGTGGACTCCAATCAAGTTGTAGAGTCATAAGGTGAAAGCACCAATTTGTAAGTCGCTCTGGATAAGAGCGTCTGCTAAATGACTTAAATGTAAATGTAATGTAAATGTAGAGACATCTGAAGGATAATCAAAGGAAACAGGATGTACCTGAGCTCAATTTCGAGTCAGAGTAAATACTTTAATTTGTAATAAATTTGCATTTACATTTCAAAAAACCTGTTTGCGCTTTGTTATTATGGGGTATTGTGTGTAGATTGATGAGGATAAAAATAAAAAAAAACCTAGAACAGGGTTAGAATAAAATAAACAAAATGTGGAAAAAGTGAAGGGGTCTGAATACTTTCCGAATGCACTGTATGTTGGTGTTCCCATCCGCCACCATGGTGTAACACCTAAATATCACATTGCTCAGAATGCTGGGCTAGCCAACATCCCACCCACTTGCCTATTAGAACAAAACACACAAGGAGAGAAAAAAAATAGCAGAAAAAGCTTTTACAAAAAAAGGGATTCATTAGTCATTATAGCTTGGGAACACAGGTTTCTTTTCTTGAACCATTAAACAACAGGCTTTCAGCATGCTTTTAGAGAAGGGCACTCAACATGTAATGCCATGACACAAATGACTGATGATTGGCTGAAAGAAAATGTATAATAATGAGACAGTGGGAGCTGTACTGTTAGATTTCAGTGCAACCTTTTGACATTATGTGTTTTTGGCAAAACATATGTGTTGTGGCTTTGTGGGGGCTGTGATTTGGCAAAGTGGGTGGGGTTATATCCTTCCTGTTTGGCCCTGTCCGGGGGTGTCATCGGATGGGGCCACAGTGTCTCCTGACCCCTCCTGTCTCAGCCTCCAGTATTTATGCTGCAGTAGTTTATGTGTCGGGGGTAGGGTCAGTTTGTTATATCTGGAGTACTTCTCCCTTCCTATCTGGTGTCGTCCTGTGTGAAGTTTAGTATGCTCCCTCTAATTCTCTCTTTCTTTCTCTGTCTCTCGGAGGACCTGAGCCCTCGGACCGTGCCTCAGGACTACCTGACATGATGACTCCTTGCTGTCCCCAGTCCACCTGGCCGTGCTGCTGCTCCAGTTTCAACTGTTCTGCCTGTGATTATTATTATTCGACCATGCTGGTCATTTATGAACATTTGAACATCTTGGCCATGTTCTGTTATAATCTCCACCCGGCACAGCCAGAAGAGGACTGGCCACCCCTCATAGCCTGGTTTCTTCCTAGGTTTTGGCCTTTCTAGGGAGTTTTTCCTAGCCACCGTGCTTCTACACCTGCATTGCTTGCTGTTTGGGGTTTTAGGCTGGGTTTCTGTACAGCACTTTGAGATATCAGCTGATGTACGAAGGGCTATATAAATACATTTGATTTGATTTTGATTATTTGGTAGGAATCATTCTTGACCTCAGCTGAATCTGGTAATGAATTATGTGGCTGTTGAGAAAGTTGAGGAGACTAAACTTCTCGGTGTCAACTTAGACTGTAAATTGTAATGGTATTGATTCAATTGTTGGAAAGATGGGGAGAGGTCTGACTGTGATAAAGAGATGTCCAGCCTTTTTAGGCCCACAGTCGACAAAACAAGTCCTGCTGGCTCTAATTTTATATAATCTTTACTACAGTCCGGTGATATGGTAAAGTGTTACAAAGAAGGGTATGTATTGGGACATTGTGTGTTTTGTCCATTAAATGTGGATGCTACCACGGTTACGGCTAATCCTGAATGAATTGTGAATAATGACGAGTGAGAAAGTTCGAAGCACAAATATCATACCCACCCAAAAATGCTAACCTCCCCCCTGTTATTGTAATGGTGAGAGGTTAGCATGTCTTGGGGGTATGATATAAAATGCTAACCTCCCCTGTTATTGTAATGGTGAGAGGTTAGCATGTCTTGGGGGTATGATATAAAATGCTAACCTTCCCTGTTATTGTAATGGTGAGAGGTTAGCGTGTCTTGGGGGTATGATATAAAATGCTAACCTCCCCCCTGTTATTGTAATGGTGAGAGGTTAGCATGTCTTGGGGGTATGATATAAAATGCTAACCTCCCCCCTGTTATTGTAATGGTGAGAGGTTAGCATGTCTTGGGGGTATGATATAAAATGCTAACCTCCCCCCTGTTATTGTAATGGTGAGAGGTTAACATGTCTTGGGGGTATGATATAAAATGCTAACCTCCCCCTGTTATTGTAATGGTGAGAGGTTAACATGTCTTGGGGGTATGATATAAAATGCTAACCTCCCCTGTTATTGTAATGGTGAGAGGTTAGCATGTCTTGGGGGTATGATTTCTGTGCATCTAACTTTCTCACATTCTATTCTTATTTACAATAAAAGTGACTCAATACATTATATACACAATTCATTTATATTGGGCACACAATAAACATCGGCAACACAACCAAAACAAACAGCAAGTGCATCCTACAAATTTGTAGAGACACACGCTTGATGTAGTTAGTCATTGCGTCATATGGATATGGGACCAAATACTTAATTTTTTACTACTTTAATAGACATAAGTGAATTTGTCCCAATACTTTTGGTCCCCTAAAATAGGGGGGGGGGGGACGGGACTGGACTATGTACAACAAGTGCTGCAATTTTTAAAATGGTTCACCTGACATGTGAAACGGCTAGCTTAGTTAGCGGTGGGGCGCGCTAAATAGCGTTTCAATCGGTGACGTCACTTGCTCTGAGACCTTGAAGTAGTAGTTCCCCTTGCTCTGCAAGGGCCGCGGCTTTTGTGAAGCGATGGGTAACGATGCTTCGTGGGTGACTGTTGTTGATGTGTGCAGAGGGTCCCTGGTTCGCGCCCGGGTATGGGGCGAGGGGACGGTCTAAAGTGATACTGTTACACATGGATGGAAATACCCTCAAATTAAAGCTGACAGTTTGTACTTTAACCTCAAGGTAACTAACATTTCAGAGTGCTGGAAAATGGACTTTTAGAATTAAATCTGAAGGGCAAGGCATCCCAAATCCACCACAGATACTCCAACAAATGCACAGTGAAGCTAAGAGGCCCACCCTGTACCGTGATGAAACCTTCAAGACATTTGATCACAGGCATCACCCTCACAGGTACATTCCATCAAAAAGGAAGTTTCACAACAGCTCAAAAAGGGGGCACCATAATTGTTAAAAAATTGTCCCAATAGAGTACCATCCCCTATTTGTCCAAAGTGGTAGCTACCTTTTTGACCATCTCTCAATCTAAACCCAAAGGGAAGTCCCACTGATCGTGGTCTGAGAGGGGAGGACAGGAAAGAGGTGTCAACTTTTCCCCCCATTGAGCCATCCTTAGCACTCTGAGACCAATGTGATTAGTTTGGGAAAGGGTTTGTGGTTACAATGGAATTGCCGCAACACTTGGAAAACAATGTTGGACGGTGGGTTTTCCCTTTTGGATTTTAAGCAACAAACTGGGGTAGGACAACAACTTAATAAAAGGTTTCTCCAGGCTGGAACTGTGGGAAAAGAGGTATAAAGGACTGGGTTGTATGCCAGACACATGTAAGAGAATGAGGCCTTCTGTTCTTCAAAAAAGGACAGCACCTGATTAACAGCATCAGATAAAGGTCGCATCCGCGCTTCGGTCTGCAGGTTGTATAACTTTTTCATTACATTTCATTACATTTCATTATAGTACAACGGTCTGATTTGTCTAATCTTAGCAATTTCTTCTTAGCTAGCTACATAGTCGTCGTTGTATCAAAGATAATTGCGTAATTATCGTATTTCGTCGTCTCCTATCTGTCCAACACGTTCACCGTCTACCGTAGCACTGTAGTAACTATCACACTCAACTGAACGACTTGATTAGTGTAGTGTTAGCTAGCTGGCCGCCTTTCGTTCCAGTACTCTGCTGCCTGTGACTGGAATGAACTGCAAAAATCACTGAAGTTGGAGACTTTTATCTCCCTCACCAACTTCAAACATCAGCTATCCGAGCAGCTAACCGATCGCTGCAGCTGTACATAGTCTATTGGTAAATAGCCCACCCATTTTCACCTACCTCATCCCCATACTGTTTTTATACTGTTTTTTTATTTTATTTTTATTTTATTTATTTATTTACCTTTCTGCTCTTTTGCACACCAATATCTCTACCTGTACATGACCATCTGATCATTTATCACCCCAGTGTTAATCTGCAAAATTGTATTATTCGCCTACCTCATGCCTTTTGCACACATTGTATATAGACTGCCCATTTTTTTTTCTACTGTGTTATTGACTTGTTAATTGCTTACTCCATGTGTAACTCTGTGTTGTCTGTTCACACTGCTATGCTTTATCTTGGCCAGGTCGCAGTTGCAAATGAGAACTTGTTCTCAACTAGCCTACCTGGTTAAATAAAGGTGAAATAAAAATAAAAAAAATAAATAAATAAAAAAAACATAGCTAGCTACATAGTTGTCTTTGCTGTCTTCGTATCCAAGATAATTGTGTAGCTTAGAGTGTGGAGTCTTAGAGTGATAATTGCGTTATTATCGTATTTCGTCGCCCTCCTATCTGCCTAGCAGCTAGCCAGCTAGCATACGTTCACCGGCTACCGTAGCACTGTAGTAACTATCACACTCAACCGAACGACTTGATTAGTGTAGTATTAGATAGCTACATAGTTGTCTTTGCTGTCTTCGTATCCAAGATAATTGTGTAGTTTAGAGTGTGTAGTCTTAGAGTGATTATCTTAATTCACAGAGGTTAGCTAGCCAGCTATTTTGTCGTCCTTAACGTAGGAGACACTCCTAGCTAGCCAATAGCCAGCCAACGTCTACTGAATAGAACTTTCGCATTCCGGTCGCATTCCGCGTCGCTCCACAGGTAGTATCACTTTTTCATTTCATTTCATTACAGTCCCAACGGTGTGATTTGTTTGATCGTAGCTAGCTACATAGCTAGCTACATAGCCGTCTTTGTTTCAAAGATAATTGTGTAGTCTAGAGCGATTCTCTAGGTTAGCTAGCCAGCTATTGTCGTTCTCCTAACGCAAACGTAACCAACACTGCTAGCTAGCCAGCTGGCTCCCAGCAGCATTGTAGAAACTTCACACTCAACGGTACGACTTGATTAGGGAGTGTCAACAACGCAGCTAGCCTACCCCAGCAGTACTCTATCATTTTAATCATTTTAGTCAATTAGATTCTTGCTACGTAAGCTTAACTTTCTGAACATTCGAGACGTGTAGTCCACTTGTCATTCAATCTCCTCTGCATTAGCGTAGCCTCTTCTCTAGCCTGTCAACTATGTGTCTGCCTATCCCTGTTCTCTCCTCTCTGCACAGACCATACAAACGCTCCACACCGCATGGCCGCAGCCACCTAATCTGGTGGTCCCAGCGCACGACCCACGTGGAGTTCCAGGTCTCCGGTAGCCTCTGGAACTGCCGATCTGCGGCCAACAAGGCAGAGTTCATCTCAGCCTATGCCTCCCTCCAGTCCCTCGACTTCTTGGCTCTGACCCAAACATGGATCACCACAGACAACACCGCTACTCCTACTGCTCTCTCTTCGTCCGCCCACGTGCTCTCGCACACCCCGAGAGCTTCTGGTCAGCGGGGTGGTGGCACCGGGATCCTCATCTCTCCCAAGTGGTCATTCTCTCTTTCTCCCTTACCCATCTGTCTATCGCCTCCTTTGAATTCCATGCTGTCACAGTTACCAGCCCTTTCAAGCTTAACATCCTTATCATTTATCGCCCTCCAGGTTCCCTCGGAGAGTTCATCAATGAGCTTGATGCCTTGATAAGCTCCTTTCCTGAGGACGGCTCACCTCTCACAGTTCTGGGCGACTTTAACCTCCCCACGTCTACCTTTGACTCATTCCTCTCTGCCTCCTTCTTTCCACTCCTCTCCTCTTTTGACCTCACCCTCTCACCTTCCCCCTACTCACAAGGCAGGCAATACGCTCGACCTCATCTTTACTAGATGCTGTTCCTCCACTAACCTCATTGCAACTCCCCTCCAAGTCTCCGACCACTACCTTGTATCCTTTTCCCTCTCGCTCTCATCCAACACTTCCCACACTGCCCCTACTGGATGGTATCGCGCCGTCCCAACCTTCGCTCTCTCTCCCCCGGTCCTATCATCTCTTCCCTCTGCTCAAACCTTCTCCAACCTATCTCCTGATTCTGCCTCCTCAACCCTCCTCTCCTCCCTTTCTGCATCCTTTGACTCTCTATGTCCCCTATCCTCCAGGCCGGCTCGGTCCTCCCCTCCCGCTCCGTGGCTCGACGACTCATTGCGAGCTTACAGAACAGGGCTCCGGGCAGCCGAGCGGAAATGGAGGAAAACTCGCCTCCCTGCGGACCTGGCATCCTTTCACTCCCTCCTCTCTACATTTTCCTCCTCTGTCTCTGCTGCTAAAGCCACTTTCTACCACTCTAAATTCCAAGCATCTGCCTCTAACCCTAGGAAGCTCTTTGCCACCTTCTCCTCCCTCTTGAATCCTCCTCCCCCTCCCCCTCCTCCCTCTCTGCAGATGACTTCGTCAACCATTTTGAAAAGAAGGTCGGACATCCGATCCTCGTTTGCTAAGTCAAACGACACCGCTGGTTCTGCTCACACTGCCCTACCCTGTGCTCTGACCTCTTTCTCCCCTCTCTCTCCAGATGACATCTCGCGTCTTGTGACGGCCGGCCGCCCAACAACCTGCCCGCTTGACCCTATCCCCTCCTCTCTTCTCCAGACCATCTCCGGTGACCTTCTCCCTTACCTCACCTCGCTCATCAACTCATCCCTGACCGCTGGCTACGTCCCTCCCGTCTTCAAGAGAGCGAGAGTTGCACCCCTTCTGAAAAAACCTACACTCGATCCCTCCGATGTCAACAACTACAGACCAGTATCCCTTCTTTCTTTTCTCTCCAAAACTCTTGAACGTCATAGTCCTTGGCCAGCTCTCCCGCTATCTCTCTCAGAATGACCTTCTTGATCCAAATCAGTCAGGTTTCAAGACTAGTCATTCAACTGAGACTGCTCTTCTCTGTATCACGGAGCGCTCCGCACTGCTAAAGCTAACTCTCTCTCCTCTGCTCTCATCCTTCTAGACCTATCGGCTGCCTTCGATACTGTGAACCATCAGATCCTCCTCTCCACCCTCTCTCCGAGTTGGGCATCTCCGGCGCGGCCCACGCTGGGATTGCGTCCTACCTGACAGGTCGCTCCTACCAGGTGGCGTGGCGAGAATCCGTCTCCTCACCACGTGCTCTCACCACTGGTGTCCCCCAGGGCTCTGTTCTAGGCCCTCTCCTATTCTCGCTATACACCAAGTCACTTGGCTCTGTCATAACCTCACATGGTCTCTCCTATCATTGCTATGCAGACGACACACAATTAATCTTCTCCTTTCCCCCTTCTGACGACCAGGTGGCGAATCGCATCTCTGCATGTCTGGCAGACATATCAGTGTGGATGACGGATCATCACCTCAAGCTGAACCTCGGCAAGACGGAGCTGCTCTTCCTCCCGGGGAAGGACTGCCCGTTCCATGATCTCGCCATCACGGTTGACAACTCCATTGTGTCCTCGTCCCAGAGCGCTAAGAACCTTGGCGTGATCCTGGACAACACCCTGTCGTTCTCAAATAACATCAAGGCGGTGGCCCGTTCCTGTAGGTTCATGCTCTACAACATCCGCAGAGTACGACCCTGCCTCACACAGGAAGCGGCGCAGGTCCTAATCCAGGCATTTGTCATCTCCCGTCTGGATTACTGCAACTCGCTGTTGGCTGGGCTCCCTGCCTGTGCCATTAAACCCCTACAACTCATCCAGAACGCCGCAGCCCGTCTGGTGTTCAACCTTCCCAAGTTCTCTCACGTCACCCCGCTCCTCCGCTCTCTCCACTGGCTTCCAGTTGAAGCTCGCATCCGCTACAAGACCATGGTGCTTGCCTACGGAGCTGTGAGGGGAACGGCACCTCAGTACCTCCAGGCTCTGATCAGGCCCTACACCCAAACAAGGGCACTGCGTTCATCCACCTCTGGCCTGCTCGCCTCCCTACCACTGAGGAAGTACAGTTCCCGCTCAGCCCAGTCAAAACTGTTCGCTGCTCTGGTCCCCCAATGGTGGAACAAACTCCCTCACGACGCCAGGACAGCGGAGTCAATCACCACCTTCCGGAGACACCTGAAACCCCACCTCTTTAAGGAATACCTAGGATAGGATAAAGTAATCCTTCCCCCCCCCCCCCTTAAAAGACCTAGATGCACTATTGTAAAGTGGCTGTTCCACTGGATGTCATAAGGTGAAAGCACCAATTTGTAAGTCGCTCTGGATAAGAGCGTCTGCTAAATGACTTAAATGTAAATGTAAATAAAGCAACTGAACAGCAAATAAATTCAGCCCAGTAGAAAAAAAGATTGCTTGAATGATTATCAATCATGCTTTCATCCCAAGGACCACACAGGTCCCTTCAACTATCACACTGTACTCTGCTTGACTTATTGCACAACACCCAGACCACCACCTGGCACCCTCTCCCATGTCGAACTCTGGTGGAGTACCAATACAGATACATTTCAGACACAGACCTGCATTCACTTCTTGCTGTGGCGGTGGCTTTAGGGGAGGGCGTGGTGGCGGTGGCTTTAGGGGAGGGCGTGGTGGCGGTGGCTTTAGGGGAGGGCGTGGTGGCGGTGGCTTTAGGGGAGGGCGTGGTGGCGGTGGCTTTAGGGGAGGGCGTGGTGGCGGTGGCTTTAGGGGAGGGCGTGGTGGCGGTGGCTTTAGGGGAGGCGTTGTGGCGGTGGCTTTAGGGGAGGGCGTGGTGGTGGTGGCTTTAGGGGAGGGCATGGTGGCGGTGGCTTTAGGGGAGGGCGTTGTGGTGGTAGCTTTAGGGGAGGGCGTGGTGGTGGTAGCTTTAGGGGAGGGCGGTGTGGTGGATTTAGGAGAGGGCGGGGTGGCGGTGGCTTTAGGGGAGGGCGTGGTGGTGGTAGCTTTAGGGGAGGGCGTGGTGGTGGTAGCTTTATGGGAGGGCGTTGTGGTGGATTTAGGAGAGGGCGGGGTGGCTTGTTTGAAACATAAAAAATATAAAGCCAACAATGATCAATCACACTTTAGCTCACGTAGACAAACAGAGTGAGCATGTTTACATGTCCTTCGTGCTACACACGAATGTTTTCTCTGGTCAAAGACCCTGTTCTGGAATGATTTATTCAGAACTTTTAAAAAAAAGGCACCATTAATCAACAGTAAATATGTATGACGGGATACACTAACCAAGTGAAGACATTTTAAAACCTGGAAACAATGATATGTCCTAAATACCGACAGTCTAAGCAAAGCCGTTTCCTCCAGTCTTGAGAACACCCACACGTTGAGAGGATTACATTTGCCTTGTCATTATCACCAATATCAGACAGTAGGAGTCTGTTGTGCTTAGAAGTGGCTTGTGTCACTAAAAGTGTATCTGGAATTGAAAAACTTTATTGTTCACACACTGTGGAGACAACATGCTCACCTTGACTGGTTTCTTACTCCTGGCTGGCCCCTCATCATCGTCTGCCTCCTCGTGCTCTTTGACCCCCTGAGTGAGGTTGGTGTAGTTGGCCAACTTGTTGAGCAGCGAGGACACCATGGGGTTGCTGTCCATCTCTTCCTGTGAAAAATAACACATTTTAAAAAACATAACACAAAAAAGTATCATAACACATCTTGGCATGCATGCTGTCTACAGAAAAGGTCAGACAAATAACCCGGTAACCGGAGTGGTGGGTGAAACCATCAAGAGGAATTTCAAAATTGAACACAAATCAAAGTAGATTGGAATAGTTTAGCTGAAGTGAATTATAGTAGAGAAGTATAAATGGATTTCCCAGTATAAGGGATCACTAGCACAGAGAGGTTAGTTAGGGCAGACAAATGGCATTAGACAGTAGAAATGGATTTCCATTATTCATTCGGTATAAGGGATCACTAGCACAGAGAGGTCAGAGGGCAGACAAATGGCATTAGACAGTAGAAATGGATTTCCATTATTCATTCGGTATAAGGGATCACTAGCACAGAGAGGTTAGTTAGGGCAGACAAATGGCATTAGACAGTAGAAATGGATTTCCATTATTCATTCGGTATAAGGGATCACTAGCAGACAGGCATTAGACAGGTTAGTTAGGATCAGACAAATGGCATTAGACAGTAGAAATGGTATAAGGGATTTCCATTATTCATTCATTCGGTATAAGGGATCACTAGCACAGAGAGGTCAGAGGGCAGACAAATGGCATTAGACAGTAGAAATGGATTTCCATTATTCATTCGGTATAAGGGATCACTAGCACAGAGGTCAGAGGGCAGACAAATGGCATTAGACAGTAGAAATGGATTTCCATTATTCATTCGGTATAAGGGATCACTAGCACAGAGAGGTCAGAGGGCAGACAAATGGCATTAGACAGTAGAAATGGATTTCCATTATTCATTCGGTATAAGGGATCACTAGCACAGAGAGGTCAGAGGGCAGACAAATGGCATTAGACAGTAGAAATGGATGAGTATAAAAGAGGGAAAGCCCCTTTCCTTTCTAACATTGAACATTGAATCTAACATTGAATCCCAGGTCAAACGCCCATGTCAAAGGTCATTATTGGATGTTGACAGTTACCTCGAAGAGGGCCATGTTCTTCCCATCATATAGATTCCCTTTGTCATGGTCTGTGTTGTTAATGAAGGGACTGCTTTCCTTTGGCATGCCATCGCCTGTGGAAGCAAACGAGACAGTTTTTGAGAAAACAAACCTCCATTGCAGTCATTGAAGTGACTGTTCGGCTGATGGAAGTAAATGGATGACAGAGTAGATTAAAGGTTGCAAGATCGAATCCCCAAGCTGACAAGGTAAAACAAAAATCTGTCGTTCTGCCCCTGAACAAGGCAGTTAACCCACTGTTCCTAGGCCGTCATTGAAAATAAGAATTTGTTCTTAACTGACTTGCCTAGTTAAATAAAGGTAACATTTTAAATGTAATTAAAAAGATTAACTGGCCGTTAACCAGAGGTGAACCTTAAAAATGTCGTTCTCTACTGGGACATGAAGGACCATGGATGTCTATACTCTGGTGGGAATTGTTCATTGATCCAGCTATTAAAACTTGCAACGGAGTAAAACGCACACCCCCCCCACGGATATGGTTCAAAAACATCTCGTATGTCATTTCCATTGATTTCCATTGGGTCGCAGGCTATAAATAGACTAGCCTCGACTAACGCTTAAAACCCAGAAGAAAAAGAGAATGTCAATCAAATACTATAACTGCCACTGCTAGAGGGAAGTAGTGCTGGAAAGTGGAGATTACTCCTACTGAGCTACTGTAGTCTCTCATTTCAAACCTGCTGTGTTTTAGTGTTAGCGTCAGTCTGGCTAGCCGATTGTATCAACAGAGAGGAAACTACAGACCAAGACAGGGAATGAAGACTAAACAAAACAAGGGGGATTGAGTTTGTTTGGTCTGTGTTAAAAACGGCAACCTGGCTTTAAAGCAAACTTTTTTATAACAATCAAAGAAAATGAGAGGCAACTGTAGCAAATGACTCAAGCTTATGATTCTCCTCCAGTATTTATGCTGCAATAGTTTGTGTCAGGGGCTAGGGTCAGTCTGTTATATCTGGAGTATTTCTCCTGTCTTATCCGGTGTCCTGTGGGAATTTAAGTACGGTCCCTATAATTCTCTCCCTCCCGGGGAACCTGAGCCCTAGGACCATGCCTCAGTACGACCTGGCCTGATGATTCCTTGTTGTCCGCAGTCCACCTGGTCGTGCTGCTGCTCCAGTTTCAACTGTTCTGTCTGCAGCTATGGAACCTTGACCTGTTCACCGGACGTACTACCTGTCCCAGACCTGCTGTTTTTGACTCTTGCGCGCCTGCTGTCTCTAACTCTGAATGCTCAGCTACGAAAAGCCAACTGACATTTACTCCTGAGGTGCTGACCTGTTGCACCCTCAACAACCACGGTGAATATTATTATTTGACCCTGCTGGTCATCTATGAACATTTGAACATCTTGGCCATGTTCTGTTATAATCTCTACCCGGCACAGCCAGAAGAGGACTGGCAACCCCTCAGAGCGTGGTTCCTCTCTAGGTTTCTTGATAGGTTCCTGACTTTCTAGGGAGTTTTTCCTGGCCACCGTGCTTCTACATCGGCCTTTGTGATATTGGCTGATGTAAAAAGGGCTTTAATAAAAATACAGTGGAAAGAAAAAGTAGGTGAACCCTTATCTGAATTTCTGCATAAATTAGTCATAAAATTAGATGTGATATTCATCTTAATCACAACAGCAGGCAAACACAGTCTGCTCAAACTAATAACACACAAATGATTGTATTTATTTTGTCTATATTGAATACATCATTTAAACATTCACAGGGTAGGTTGGAAAAGTATGTGAACCCCCCTAGGCTAATGATTGGAGTCAGGAGTCAGCTACCCTGGAGTACAATCATTGAGACGAGATTGGAGATGTTGGTTAGAGCTGCCCTGGCGCATAAAAGAAAAACCTCACGTAATTTGAGTTTGCTATTCACAAGAAACATTGCCTGATGTGAACCATGCCTCAAACAAAAGAGATCTCAGAAGACCCAAGATTAAGAATTGCTGACTTGCATAAAGCTGGAAAGGGTTAACCAAATTATCTCTAAAAGCCTTGATGATCATCAGTCCACAGTAAGCTACTGGAAAAATACTCTGTGGACAGATTAAACTAAAGTTGAGTTGTTTGGAAGGAACACAGAACACTAAGTGTGGAGAAAAAAAGGCACAGCACACAAACATCAAAACCTCATCCCAACTGTAAAGTATTGTGACGGGGGAGTCATGGTTTGGAGCTGCTTTTCTGCCTCAGGGCCTGGACAGCTTGCTATCATCGACGGAAAAATGAATTGCCAATTTTATCAAGAAATTTTGCAGGAGAATGTAAGGCTATCTGTCCACCAATTGAAGCACAACAGAAGTTGAGTGATGCAACAGGACAACGACCAAAACACAGAAGTAAAAAACAACAAAATGGCTTCAACAGAAGAAAATAAATCTTCTGGAGTGGCCCAGTCAGTCCTGACCTCAAAACAATTGAGATGCTGTGGCGTGACCTCAAGAGAGCGGTTAACACCAGACATCCCAAGAATATGAACTGAAACAGTTTTGTAAAGAGGAATGGTCCAAAATTCTTCATGACCGTTGCGCAGGTCTGATCCGCAACTACAGAAAATGTTTGGTTGAATATTAAATCCAAGGGTTCACATACTTTTCCCACCCTGCACTGTGAATATTTACTTGTGTGTTCAATAAAGACATGAAAACTTAATTGTTTGTGTGTTATTAGTTTAAGCAGACTGTGTTTGTCTATTGTTGTGACTTAGATGAAGATCAGATAAAAAGTTATGACTAATTTATGCAGATATCCAGGTAATTCAAAAGTGTTCACATACTTTTTCTTGCCACTGTACATTTGATTGATTATTGCTAAATGGTCAATAAGATGCTTTAAGTCACTTAATATTTTTGCAATACAATGCTCTACATTGTTCGCCTAGCAAAAATTAAATATCTTAATTAAATATTGCCGGCATAATTCATCCCATATCTTGAATCTAAAAAGGAGGAAGTCCTGAAAATGCTACCTTAGCTAATGATAATACAGTTTCCAGAGACTAATAGTAGAGCCTTTCCTCTTGTGAGGGCTCATATCAGCACACTGGAAGATGGCGTAGTCATGTGTCTGACCACAACATTCTAGCACCAAACTGAGCCGAGCCGATACTTCCTCGGCATTCTGCAAAACAAATGTTTTGAGTAAGCGGAGAAGTGGACAGCCTCTAACATATGGGGTTAAGATACCATAGGTCTACGTATAGCACTAACCGAGATACAATGCCAGAGAATCTCCTGTTTCAACACACCCGGTAACCAGAGAATCTCCTGTTTCAACACACCCGGTAACCAGAGAATCTCCTGTTTCAACACACCCGGTAACCAGAGAATCTCCTGTTTCAACACACCCGGTAACCAGAGTGTCTCCTGTTTCAACACACCCGGTAACCAGAGTGTCTCCTGTTTCAACACACCCCGTAACCAGTGTCTCCTGTTTCAACACACCCGGTAACCAGAGTGTCTCCTGTTTCAACACACCCGGTAACCAGAGAATCTCCTGTTTCAACACACCCGGTAACCAGAGTGTCTCCTGTTTCAACACACCCGGTAACCAGAGTGTCTCCTGTTTCAACACACCCGGTAACCAGAGTCTCTCCTGTTTCAACACACCCGGTAACCAGAGTCTCTCCTGTTTCAACACACCCGGTAACCAGAGTGTCTCCTGTTTCCACACACCCGGTAACCAGTGTCTCTCCTGTTTCAACACACCCAGTAACCAGAGTGTCTCCTGTTTCAACACACCCGGTAACCAGAGTGTCTCCTGTTTCCACACACCCGGTAACCAGAGTGTCTCCTGTTTCCACACACCCGGTAACCAGAGTGTCTCCTGTTCCAACACACCCAGTAACCAGAGTGTCTCCTGTTCCAACACACCCAGTAACCAGAGTGTCTCCTATCCCCACCCATTGAAGTGATTATACGAGTCAGCCAAATCCATTTATTCATATGGATTCTGGTGGAATGTGACCATTGACCACTGTGTAACTTTTGCTGCTTGATCCTGCTGCTGGGAATAAAAGGCTTGCAGCCGAAGCCCTGTGGTAATCGTAGAGAGAGTCAGAACGTCCTTGTGTTACACGCAGAGCAAAGAGCAGAGAGCTTATGGTGAATGAATTTATAGTGTGTGTGGGGAAGGGATGACATAAATATAGGGAATGTGAGTAAATATGTGGCGAGGCAAGGGGTAGCAACTCCACGTCTGAAACAGTCTGAAACGGTACACGCTACAGGTAATCGTTGGCTTTAATGACGCTAAATCCCAACGTCATCAAATCCCCTTTGAACCAAGGTTTAATTCCTGTGTGCTGGGTCTAGTCTTAGTGCGGTGCTGAAGTAATTGCAGCATTACCATGTGTGTAAGTGGAACACAGTGTAAGGATGATCCAACAGAATTCATTGGTCTGGATTCCTTTTCAACTGGAGACAATATTGATGGCAGCAATAGCAGGTAATCCTATGGAAAGTGAAAGTACGAAATTTCATTGACCTATTGCTGAGAGACAATTACATATTTATTATTCAAGCCAATGTTTCAGGTCAACAATCCAATTCTCAGGTTTCCCCAGAGCTATAAATGTACTGCAGCTGCGATCTATGCCAATGAAGCTGCAGAATCCCTGGATCATGCCCTATCATCCGACAACACAGCAGGTGAAGAGAGCCAAAGTCCACCAAATGAGCATCAACACCTCCTCACACTGATCTCTGTCACTCACAGGATGGATCCATGTGCTAACCAGAGACATGTTGTTGTGCAAGGAGCTGAAAAGGCCACGGGAGCATCGCTCAGATGACAATGAGATCGAACATTCGTTAGCGTGGTACTCTCTATGGGTCTGATAGTCAGCTAGAACTCCAGACAGACTGTCTGGAGCATCTTATCAGAAGTATAGGAGGGACGGGGTCAATGTTAGAGGGAGTAAAAAGGGGGGAGGAGGTTAGGGTGTCTAGCCTTGACAGTAAATAAAAAAGTGTGTGGGTGTGTATGCGCGTGTATTTGTGAGTGAATGAATGTGTGTGTATTGCAACATGCCCGAGTGTGTGTACATGTGTGAATGGAAGGGGGGGGGGGGGCAGGGGGGTTCGAGGGAGCACTACGGGAAAAGTCTCTGGAGACATGGTCCAGTTTCATATTGGCTAGCCGACCACGGCCAAGATGGTGACCTACTTTACAGACATGTGGGCGAGTCATTGCTGCCGTCATAGGTGCCTTTTCATCCCTTTTCAAGGTAGGCAGCTACTCTGGGCCAGACAATGGACCTCTTCAAATTAGATAACTAGCTGGAGAGAGAGAGAGGGTGGGTGAGCATCAGAGTGGGTGAGAAGGCCAGAGACGAGAGAGACAAAAAAAACACACCGTTCTGAAAGGGTGCGAGTTGGGAAAGAGTCCGCTGCTGATTGGGCTGACAGGCGTTATTCTCTGCAGCGACATTTTGCCTAAACCCATCTCGTTTTGCCTGAACCCATCTCGTTTTGCCTAAACCCATCTCGTTTTGCCTAAACCCATCTCGTTTTGCCTACACCCATCTCGTTTTGCCTGAACCCATCTCGTTTTGCCTAAACCCATCTTTTGCCTAAACCCATCTCGTTTTGCCTGAACCCATCTCGTTTTGCCTAAACCCATCTCGTTTTGCCTAAACCCATCTCGTTTTGCCTGAACCCATCTCGTTTTGCCTGAACCCATCTCGTTTTGCCTAAACCCATCTCGTTTTGCCTGAACCCATCTCGTTTTGCCTAAACCCATCTCGTTTTGCCTAAACCCATCTTGTTTTGCCTCAGCCGGCTGCTCAAGAAGAAAACCCAAATTCTTGTCATTCTTCCCTAAATCTGTGCACAACAAACATTCACACTGACCCAGGTCAGCTCTGATAGAAGATATGGGAACCACGCGGTGCCATTTTCAGTGTGTTCTCTTGGTCTCCGACTGTATAGTTTCATTGAGGCTTCTCTACGTCATAGTATAAAGGTCAAAACAACCCCAGACAATCGCCATGTACTAAACAAGCTAACCAAGCCGTGGGCTGTTAAATGGTTGAGTATCTTCCTCATAGTAATGTAAGATTCTGACATAGAGCTCTGTGTCTGTGTCTGTGTGTGTGTGTGTACTAAGAAAGACCCAACAGTTAGGCCTATCCCAGGCAAAACTCTCATTAGTGAAGCAGACGTCTTACTGATGCTGTGGACGCAGGCATACAACCAATGCTCCCTTACCTAAACTTCCATTCTAAACAGCCCCTCAAAAACCATGGGATAACCATCAGTATCAGGCAACAGCAAACCACTGTCCACAAAATAAACCAACCCAGCTTCACCCAAATCATTAGGCAGCAACAAAGGAACGTATTCCCCAGTAAGGCATCAGTGCTTTAAAGTCAAAGGTGAATTGACGCAGTTTAATTTAATTAAAATCATATGTTATTTGTCACATGCTTTGTAAACAACAGGTGTAAAGAGTGAAATGCTAACTTAAGGTCCATTCCCAACAATACAGAGAGAACAATAATGAGAAATAATATAAAAATGACAAACAACACAAGGAATAATGAGTAATGATAACTTGGGTACATACACATACCAGTACCGAGTCGATGTGCAGGGGTACAAGGTAACTACCAGTCATAAGTTTGGACACACCTACTCATTCCAGGGTGTTTCTTTATTTTTACTATGTTCTACATTGTAGAATAATAGTGAAGACATCAAAACTATGAACACACTATGAACACACTTGGCATTCTCTCAACCAGATTCACCTGGAATGCTTTTCCAGCATTCTTGAAAAAGTTCCCACATATGCTGACCACTTGTTGGCTGCTTTTTCTTCACTCTGCGGCCCAACTCATCCCAAACCATCTCAATTGGGTTAAGGCCGGGTGATTGTGGAGGCCAAGTCATCTGATGCAGCACTCCATCACTCTCCTTCTTGGTCAAATAGCCCTTACGTAGCCTAGAGGTGTGTTGGGTCATTGTCCTGTTGAAAAACAAATGATAGTCCCACTAAGCACAAAACTGATGGCACGGCATATCACTGCAGAATGCTGTGGTAGCCATGCTGGTTAAGTGTGCCTTGAATTCTAAATAAAATCAGTGTCACCAGCAAAGCACCCCTACACCATCATACCTCCTCCTCCATGCTTCACGGTGGGAACCACACATGTGGAGATGAATACGTCTCAAAAAATACACAGCGGTTGGAACCAAAAATTTAAAAAATTGGACTCAGACCAAAGGACAGAAGGTTGCAAGTTCAAATCCTCGAGCTGACAAGGTACAAATCTGTTGTTCTGCCCCTGAACAGGCATCTTAACCCACTGTTCCTAGGCCGTCATTGAAAATAAGAATTTGTTCTTAACTGACTTGACTGGTTAAATAAAAGGTAAAAAATTTAAATTAAAATACAATTTAAAAAGTGGACACACGGAAGCCACTCCTCAGTAAAAAGCACATGACAGCCCACCTAGAGTTGGCCAAAAGGCACCTAAAGACTCTCAGACCATGAGATAAAAGATTCTCTTGTCTGATGAAACCAAGATTGAACTCTGAGGCCTGAATGCCAAGTGTCACGTCTGGAGGAAACCTGGCATCACCCCTATTGTGAAGCATGGTGGTGGCAGCATCATTCTGTGGGGATACTTTTCAGAGGCAGGGACTGGGAGACTAGTCAGGAACGAGAGAAAGATGAACAGAGCAAAATATAGAGAGATCCTTGATGAAACCTGGTCCAGAGCGCTCAGGACCTCAGACTGGGGCGAAGGTTCATGTTTCAACAGGACAACGACCCTAAACACACAGCCAAACCAACACAGGTTTGGCTTCGGAACAAGTCTCTGAATGTCCTTGAGTGGCCCAGCCAGAGCCCGGACTTGAACCTGATCGAAAATCTCTGGAGAGACCTGAAAACAGCTGTGCAGCAACGCTCCCCAACCCACCTGACAGAGCTTGAGAGGATTGGAGAAACTCCCCAAATACAGGTGTGCCAAGCTTGTAGAGTCATACCCAAGAAGACTCGAAGCTGTAATCGCTGCCACAGTTTCTTCAACAAAGTACTGAGTAAAAAATAAAAACCTTTTTTTTGCTTTGTCATTATGGTGTATTGTGTGTAGTTTGATGAGGGGAAGAAAACTTTATCTGTAACATAACAAAATGTGGAAAAAGTCCAAGGGGTCTGAATACTTCCCAAATGCACAGTAGAGGTAAGAACAAAGTGACGAGGCAACAGGATAGATAATAAACAGTACCAGCAGTGTATGTGATGAGTCTAAAACGTTAGGGCAAAAAGGGTTCATGTATACAGTTAAATAGTTAACTAATTCCTACCCGGACAAACTATTCAGCAGTCTTCCGGTTAGAAACTGTTGAGAGGCATGTTGGTTCCAGACTCGATGCATCGGTACCGCTTGCCGTACGGCAGCAGAGAGAACAGACTATGACTGGAGTCTGAAAAAAATGTGGGTCTTCCTCTGACACCGCCTGGTATAGAGGTCCTGGATGGCAGGGAGCTCAGCCCCTGTGATGTACTGGGTCGTACGCAGTACCCTTTGTAACGCCTTGCAGTCAAATTTCATGCAGTTGCCATACCAAGTGGTGAAGTAGCCAGTCAAGATGCTCTCAATGGTGCACAAAGGCAGACACACAATCCCAGTCCATCCAACTAGAGAAGTTGTACTTGGCTAATGACATCCAGGGATATAGCAGTGGCTGCCATGGCCATTTAACTTTAACAACTTTCCCAAAAGTTTTGGCATCAGACTCCCAATATGAAGCATTGCCTTTATTCAACCAGGTTTGCTAAGAACACGTTCTTTTTCGGAACAACGACCCGAGTGCCAGACCTGAAGGACCAGGTTCTGGAAATAACAGGCTGTTTCTTGGGTTGACTCATTGTCACGTTGCTCACTAGTCTTTCTGTTGTGCCATTGCTGAAGGATGTCTAAACCCTAACCAATGATATATTCTGAAGAATACAGTAGACTTTGGTGTTACCAAACAGCACAACAACATAAAGAGGCCATAATTAAGCTCAATTTACCCAATAGTAAATGTGCAGTAATGCGTGTTTGTTTGAAGCAATGCTGTGCATAAAAATAACCCTCCAAAATGTGGTTGAGTTGGAGGCTCTGAGTAGCCAATGAGGAGCCAACAGGAAGTACCACTACAGAGATGACTCTTCTAGAGACCATAATATATATCCACAAGATCATTGCTGTGGTAAATGGTTGTAGATCAAACCAAAATTCTCTCTAACAGGAGACACCTATTCATAAAACATAACTTCCTGGAAGCCACTGCAGTCTCCTCATTGGAGGATTAAAGAGAAAACTGTCCAGATACACAGGGAAGGAATACCTTTCTAATATTAAGTTGCGTTGCCCTCAGAACAGCCTCAATTCGTCGGGGCATGGACTCTTACAAGGTGTCGAAAGCGTTCCACAGGGACGCCAGCCCATGTTGACTCCAATGCTTCCCAGTTGTGTCAAGTTGGCTGGATATCCTCTGGGTGGAGGACCATGCTTGATACAGGAAACTGTTGAGCGTGAAAAACCCAGCAGCGTTGCAGTTCTTGACAAACTGGTGCTCCTGGCACCTACTACCATACCCTGTTCAAAGGTACTTAAATGTTTTGTCTTGCCCATTCACCCTTTGAATGGCACACATACACAATCCCTGTCTCAATTGTCTCAAGGCTTAAAAATCCTTCTTTAAATCTGTCTCCTCCCCTTCATCTACACTGATTGAAGTGGATTTAACAAGTGACATCAACAAGGGATCATATCTTAAACCTATTCAGTCTGTCATGGAAAGAGTTCTTAATGTTTTGTATACTGAGTGTATATGCCAACAAAGCAGAATCAGAATCAACTCTTTCGCACAGGCGTTTTCATTCATTATAATCCAAACAATTCATATTTCCTGCAGGATTATTTTCATGTTGTGAGAAACAGGTCAAATTAATTTATCCTCCATCTGTAGATGAGTGTGATTGAAGAGTAACCCGCTAGAGGAAGGCATGTCCTGTCTGTGTTGATGAATGACTGCAGGTGTGTGAGCGAGGCTCGTTCTGAACCTGACCTCTAGCAGGCACGCATGAGAAGACATTTTCCTGAAATCCTGGTTGGAGGATTCCGGATTCCCTGCTCCTTCCCTCCTGATTCCGGATTCCCTGCTCCTTCCCTCCTGATTCCGGATTCCCTGCTCCTTCCCTCCTGATTCCGGATTCCCTGCTCCTTCCCTCCTGATTCCGGATTCCCTGCTCCTTCCCTCCTGATTCCGGGAATCCTCCAACCAGGATTTCAGGAAAACCAGGGAATTATTGAAAATTCCTGGAATTTTGCAACCCTAAAGTATGTGTGACAGCACATCAGCTAGTTGTGCACTAATGGGGAAGCCAAGCATCTCAGTCTCTATGGTAATAAATGGCCACACACAGTATTTATATCCACTAAGCTCCCCTCGGTGGCAGCTGTGCACATTAAGCTGCCTAGCACTCCCAAACGTTAGTCAGTCTGACCGGTTCACGGTACGAGAGAAACAGAGTGGGAGACAGAAAGTATTTCCTTCAAGCCCTTTAGCTCGTCTTACTACAACTCAAGCCCAATAAAGACAACAAAAATCATCCCAAGTCCAGAAATCCACTTAAAATACCAAGTTTGGAAAGACGGAACAAGATAATAATAAATAAAAACGCACACTAACCTTCTACCACCTTCACTTCTACTATAGATACATGTACATAAACCTAAACAGCATAATTATTTTGGTACACCATTTCTGATATATCACAACTTACTTTTACAGTGCCTTCAGAAAATATTTGCACCCCTTCACTTTTTCCAAATGTTGTGTTACAAAGTCGGATTGTCATTTTTCTTCAACACAAAACACTAACGTCAAAGTACATCTATATTTCATAAATAAAGATGAATGAAAAAAACTCATATCTTGATTAGACAAGTATTCAACCCCCCCCGAGCCAATACATGTTAGAATCACATTTGACATTAATTACAGCTGTGAGTCTTTCTGGGGAAGTCTAAGAGCTTTGCACACCTGGATTGTACAATATCTGCACATTATTATTTAAAACAATTCTTCAAGCTCTGTCAAGTTGGTTGTTGATCATTACTAGACAGCCATTTTAAGTCTTGCCATAGATTTCAGTCAAAACTGTAACTAGGCCATTCAGGAACATTCAATGTCGTCTTGGTAAGCAACTCCAGTGTATATTTGGCCTTGTGTTTAAGGTTATTGTCCTGCTGAAAGGTGAATTTGTCTCTCAGTGTCTGTTGGAAAGTCGACTGAACCAGGACTTCCTCTAGGATTTTGCCTGTGCTTAGCTCAATTACGTTTTTTTTTATAATCCTAAATAACTTCCTAATCCTTGCCGATGACAAACACACCCATAACATGATGCAGCTACTACCATGCTTGGTAATATGAAGAGTGGTACTCGGTGATGTGTTGTGTTGAATTGGCCCCAAACATAACGCTTTGTATTCAGGACAAAAAGGTAATTTCTTTGCCACATTTTTTGCAGTATTACTTCAGTGCCTTATTGCAAACAGGATGCACGTTTCGGAATATTTGTATTCTGTACAGGCTTCCTTATTTTTCACCCTGTCATTTATGTCAGTATTGTGGAGTAACTACAATGTTGTTGATCGTTCCTCAGTTATTTCCTATCACAGCCATTAAACTAACTGTTTTGAAGTCACCACTGTCCTCATGGTAAAATCCCTGAGTGGTTTCCTTCCTCTCCGGCAACTGAGTTAGGAAGGACGCCTGTATCTTTATAGTGACTGGGTGATCCAGCATCCAATGTGTAATTAATAACTGCACCACGCTTAAGGGGATATTCAATGTCTGATATTATTTTTACCCATCTACCAATAGGTGCCCTTCTTTGGGAGGCATTGGAAAACCTCCCTGCTCTGTGGTTGAATCAGTGTTTGAAATTCACTGCTCGACTTGAGGGACCTTACAGTTAACTGTATGTGTGGGATACAGAGATGAGGTAGTCATTTAAAAATCATGTTAAACACTATTATTGCACACAGAGTGAGTCCATGCAACCTATGTGACTTGTAAAAGGACATTTTTTACTCAGGATTGCCATAACAAAAGAGTTGAATACCTATTGACTGAAGACATTTCGGCTTTTCATTTTTAATTAATTTTGTAAACATTTCTAAAAACATATTTCCACTGTGACATTATGGGGTATTGCGTGCAGATCAGTGACACAAAAATCTTTAATTTAATTCATTTTACATTTTAAAACACAACAACATTTGGAATAAGTCAACGTCACAATGGAATTGTGTTTTTAGAAATGCCCTTTGTAGCGCAGGTGGTTTGAGCTTGAAACGTGTTTGTGGGTTCGATTCCCGGGATCACCCATACATTAAATGTATGCACACATGACTAAGTCGCTTTGGATAAAAGCGACTGCTAAATATTATATATATATATAAATATATATTAGTTCAGAAGCCTTTACTGTGCAGGATAATGAGGTAGCAGCCTGGCTCTGACTAAGAAATCCCAGGGTAGAGAGATAGAAGACTCTAGGGGGTTTGAAAACAAACCTCCAGGTGAGAGTCGCCAGGCACTTACCCCTCCGTCGCGACAGCGAGCCTTCTCCTTTCTCCATGCTAGAGTGAAGAGGGGCTGAGGCGGGGGTGGGGTGGGGGGGGGGGTTGAGGAGGGAGACGTCCCTGTAGTGCTGCTGCTGTTAGGGAGGTCCCAAGTGCAGAGGTCAAGGAGGAGAGGCCGGGAGCTGCTAGCGTTGTGTGGCTACGGTAGAGACGCAATGTCGCCCGAGCGAGGATCAGCTCTGTGTGTGTGTGAGTGAGACACTGGCCGAAGAAGATGGCAGCAGCCACGCATCACAGCCCCCCCCCCCAATCATCACCTAATCTCTCGCTCACTCTCTCTCTATTCTCTCTCAGGGGGAGCAGTGAGAGAGGGCGGGAGAAAGTGAGAGGAGAGAGGATGAGTGAGAGACACAAGTAGGAGGAGAGAGATGTACAGCTGATCCTCTACCTGTGAGCATCCAGCACTCCATTACATCCCAAGCCTCTGAACAGAGCGAATGTAGCTCTACATCAGAGAAAACACAAAGGATTTACAACACACGCATACACTGCAGACTGTACAATACACTGCAGACTGTACAATACACTGCAGACTGTACAATACACTGCAGACTGTACAATACACTGCAGACTGTACACTACAATACTGTACAATACAGTGCAGACTGTACAATACAGTGCAGACTGTACAATACACTGCAGACTGTACAATACAATACTGTACAATACAGTGCAGTACAGACACTCTCCTCAAAACACATTCTGTCCTAAAAGGATGCAACCACAGGTTGATCAAATTAAGATCCTACAGGTATATGTGCCCTTCTTTGCCAGGCATTGGAAAACCTCCCTAGTCTTTGTGATTGAATACTTACTGACAAGCCATTTCAGTTTAATTTATTTTTATTCATTTGCACAACTAAAAAAAAGTACATATTTTCACTTAGACATTATGGGGTATTGTGTGTAGACTAGTGACAAAAAATGTCAATGTAATCCATTTTAAATTCAGGCTGTAAAAACAAAATGGGAACAATGACAAGAGGTGTGAATACTTTCTGCAGCCACTGTTATAAAGTGATCTATAATGGACGTGATGCATTATGGGATATCAGTTTCATTTCTTTGACATCCAGAGGCTGAGCTACAACGTTCTGTAGCTGAGACAACAAATATTTGACTTTGCTTAGGAAGTAATCTAATTCTGTTACTATCAATTGATTAAGCTATTCACTTTCTGTACAAAAGAAGATGTTGTTTATTAAACCCCAGACAGCTTTTGTGTTGAGTTAAGCCACAGAAGAAGTGTAGCCAGCAGTTAAAGCTTACATTTTTCTGCGTCGGTAGGGCTACTCTCCCCGGGATGGAACAGCAAACCTACATTTAAAAGTACCACGCTCAGATTCCGAATGACATCTCAGATTGTATTATTTGCAAACAGGGACAGTTTCGTTGCAAACAAGACACACTGATTTGGCAATGGATAAATACGATAAGAAGCACACATAGACCTCTCTCTCCGTCCATTCTTAGCCTGTACATTTCGGTAATTTGAGTGGTATAACATTTTTTTTTTTTTTAAGATTCTGCTGAAATACAATGATAGATTCATGCAACGCTTTTACTATGAAGGAGATCTTTCAATCCGTACTGTTGTCCACGGTGGTCTGTGAACCCACAACCTTGTGACCTGCAGCCCTGTGCGCCATTAGAATGTCTGCGTAGCCATGCAATGCTTTTACTATGAAGGAGATCTTTCAATCCGTACTGTTGTCCACGGTGGTCTGTGAACCCACAACCTTGTGACCTGCAGCCCTGTGCGCCATTAGAATGTCTGCAACACTTACAGGACGAAGACATTTCAAAACTGCCTTAGATTTTCAGGTCTGTCCAAGAAGTGACGGTAAACTGTTGGCAAGTTCTCTGCTATCCATTTTATGTTGAAATGAGAGAGCCCAGAGCTCCTAGAACTACACTAGTACTACGTCAAAAATAAGCTTTTAGAACAGCATAGTAAAGAGTAAAAAAAAAAGATCAGCTTGGGTGTAGGGGAGGGTCACTTGTTTTATTTAAAGCGTTCAGGGTTTAGGTCAAATATATTTTACTGAAAGGAGAGCCATCCATTTTAATTTCAGGAGGTCCGATTTTCTCCAAGTGACCCTTGTTATAAATAACGTTCACTCTCTAAGGCCTTTTTCATCTGACAAGCACAATGGCAGTCAATGTGAGTGATGTGAGAGCCCAGAGCTCCTAGAAAGTGTTTTGACAAATCCGGTTTAAGATTTAGAATCAAAATGGGTGCTGCGATGCCAACATGGTGGACTGACTTGCCAAGCTTTGTACCCATGTCCAGGTATAGAGAGAGAAAGCATGGTGACTGGAAAAATGCCCATGTCCACTGCCCATTAATGTATTTTAAAACGTTATTTTTTTCACCTTTATTTAACCAGGTAGGCTAGTTGAGAACAAGTTCTCATTTGCAACTGCGACCTGGCCAAGATAAAGCAAAGCAGTTTGACACATACAACACTCAAACAGGCAACAGGAGCTAGAACTGTCTTATTTCTGTAGATCTATATGGATGATTTATAAAGCCAGGCACATTTAACAGTTAGGCTATTGATTATAGACTTAATTGAGTTGGTGTTTCCTCTCTCCTCAATTTTCTTAGACAATTAGGCAAGTCAAGGGCTGTTTAATCATCTCTGCTTCTGCCGCATTTGGAGTGGCAGGGTAGCCTAGTGGTTAGAGTGTAGAGGTGGCAGGGTAGCCTAGTGGTTAGAGTGTAGAGGTGGCAGGGTAGCCTAGTGGTTAAGAGTGTAGAGGTGGCAGGGTAGCCTAGTGGTTAGAGTGTAGAGGTGGCAGGTAGCCTAGTGGTTAGAGTGTAGAGGTGGCAGGTAGCCTAGTGGTTAGAGTGTAGAGGTGGCAGGTAGCCTAGTGGTTAGAGTGTAGAGGTGGCAGGTAGCCTAGTGGTTAGAGGCAGGTAGCCTAGTGGTTAGAGTGTAGAGGTGGCAGGTAGCCTAGTGGTTAGAGTGTAGAGGTGGCAGGTAGCCTAGTGGTTAGAGTGTAGAGGTGGCAGGTAGCCTAGTGGTTAGAGTGTAGAGGTGGCAGGTAGCCTAGTGGTTAGAGTGTAGAGGTGGCAGGGTAGCCTAGTGGTTAGAGTGTAGAGGTGGCAGGTAGCCTAGTGGTTAGAGTGTAGAGGTGGCAGGTAGCCTGGTTGGTGGTTAGCCTAGTGGTTAGAGGTGGCAGGTAGCCTAGTGGTTAGAGTGTAGAGGTGGCAGGATAGCCTAGTGGTTAGAGTGTAGAGGTGGCAGGGTAGCCTAGTGGTTAGAGTGTAGAGGTGGCAGGGTAGCCTAGTGGTTAGAGTGTAGAGGTGGCAGGGTAGCCTAGTGGTTAGAGTGTAGAAGTGGCAGGTAGCCTAGTGGTTAGAGTGTAGAGGTGGCAGGTAGCCTAGTGGTTAGAGTGTAGAGGTGGCAGGTAGCCTAGTGGTTAGAGTGTAGAGGTGGCAGGTAGCCTAGTGGTTAGAGTGTAGAGGTGGCAGGTAGCCTAGTGGTTAGAGTGTAGAGGTGGCAGGTAGCCTGGTGGTAAGTTGGTAAGTTGGTGGTTGAAGATATCCCTCTAGTGGTGTGGGGGCTGTGCTTTGGCAACGTGGGTGGGGTTATATCCCTCCTGTTTGGCCCTGTCCGGGGGTGTCCTCGGATGGGGCCACAGTGTCTCCTGACCCCTCCTGCCTCAGCCTCCAGTATTTATGCTGCAGTAGTTTATGTGTCGGGGGGCTAGGGTCAGTTTGTTATATCTGGAGTACTTCTCCTGTCCTATTCGGTGTCCTGTGTGAATCTAAGTGTGCGTTCTCTAATTCTCTCCTTCTCTCTTTCTTTCTCTCTCTTGGAGGACCTGAGCCCTAGGACCATGCCCCAGGACTACCTGACATGATGACTCCTTGCTGTCCCCAGTCCACCTGGCCATGCTGCTGCTCCAGTTTCAACTGGCCTGGGCCCTAGGGCCATGTCCCAGGACTACCTGACATGATGACTCCTTGCTGTCCCCAGTCCACCTGGCCATGCTGCTGCTCCAGTTTCAACTGTTCTGCCTTACTATTATTCAACCATGCTGGTCATTTATGAACATTTAAACATCTTGGCCACGTTCTGTTATAATCTCCACCCGGCACAGCCAGAAGAGGACTGGCCACCCCACATATGCTCTCTCTAATTCTCTCTTTCTTTCTCTCTCTCGGAGGACCTGAGCCCTAGGACCGTGCCCCAGGACTACCTGACATGATGACTCCTTGCTGTCCCCAGTCCACCTGACTGTGCTGCTGCTCCAGTTTCAACTGTTCTGCCTTATTATTATTCGACCATGCTGGTCATTTATGAACATTTGAACATCTTGGTCATGTTCTGTTATAATCTCTACCCGGCACAGCCAGAAGAGGACTGGCCACCCCACATAGCCTGGTTCCTCTCTAGGTTTCTTCCTAGGTTTTGGCCTTTCTAGGGAGTTTTTCCTAGCCACCGTGCTTTTACACCTGCATTGTTTGCTGTTTGGGGTTTTAGGCTGGGTTTCTGTACAGCACTTTGAGATATCAGCTGATGTACGAAGGGCTATATAAATAAATTTGATTTGATTTGATTTAGCCTAGTGGTTAGAGCGTTGGATTTGTAACCGAAAGGATGCAAGATCGAATCCACGAGCTGACAAGGTAGAAATCTGTCGTTCTGCCCCTGAACAAGGCAGTTAACCCACTGTTCCTAGGCCGTCATTGTTAATAAGAATTTGTTCTAAACTGACTTGCCTAGGTAAAGGTAAAATACATTTTTTTAAATGTTCTTAATCCCAATATGCTGGTTAACTTTGCTATTATGCACATAGCAACATGGGCAAAATTGCCAATTCCACAGCACACTTATGTTTCAGAACCGCAGACAGCGACCGTATCCAACGCAGGAGAAAATATATTTATTAGTGCTGCACCGTGATTTTTTACATGATATAACTGATAAGGGAATTTATATGCTTAAAAAGGTAATGACTAAACAATTCCACCCTGAAACGTAATTATGACATTATGTAACAGATATAATGAATAATTAGACAAACGTAATCATTCGATTCTGTAACATGTATAATGAATTAAAATGGTAAACTTCAGTCTAATAAGGTTTGGTCAGGACAAGTAGAAATGTGTGTGTGTGTGTGACTAAGAAGATACCGAGAACAATTAAACTGTGTATGACCTGACCTGTCTAGAACTCTGAGAAACGTACGATAGGACAGGGAGTCCTTTCAAGGTTCCTCTAATCTCGGGGGAATGGAGCTGTTGTCTGGGTAGTGATAAACAGTGGTGAGAACTCTGGAGAAGGATACAACCCACCTACTGTTCGTGTGTAGGTATGTGCGTAGGCCATCTACTGTTCGTGTGTAGGTATGTGCGTAGGCCATCTACTGTTCGTGTGTAGGTATGTGCGTAGGCCATCTACTGTTCGTGTGTAGGTATGTGCGTAGGCCATCTACTGTTCGTGTGTAGGTATGTGCGTAGGCCATCTACTGTTCGTGTGTAGGTATGTGCGTAGGTAGGGAGTGAGTTATAAAATGGATGTCTTTGTATTGTGGACTTTAGAACGTTCTCGTGAATAAATTGTACGAACCTTTTGCATAAGCAGAGTCTTTGCCTAATTATTATTAAACCCAGGGTCTTACAAACATCTGGGATTGGTCAAAGCTTATTGAATGTTAGTTATTATCAATGGGATTGAAAATTCTCGTGACAATAACCATATACAATTTCAGTATCACGTCTTAGAATGATGGACTGTACCATCCCGTGGCCTCTAATGGATTAGACCATTGAGACAGGTGAGAATCAGACAGGTGTCTTGTGCACCATAAAAAAAAGTGACTGCTCGACTAAAGAAATCAACAACCTATCGACAAAAACAAATCGACTAGTAAACTAAAAATGGGGTCAGCCCTATAAATGTGTATTTATTTAACTAGGCAAGTCAGTTAAGACCACATTCTTATTTACAATGACGGCCTGGGAACAGGGGCAGAATGACAGATTTTTACATTGTCAGCTCGGTGATTCGATCAAGCAACCTTTTAGTTACTGGCCCAACGCTCTAACCACTAGGCTGCCTGCCACCCCAAAATGTCCCCTCTAAAAGTGACCTTTGATAAACTAGCTACATTTTGTCATTGGACCAAAGTTGAGGAGAGTTTGATTGCCAGCCTTAAGCATAGGTTGTGTTGCATTCTGATTCAAATTTACAGCCAAGTCCTAAGAGAGTCTAAAAGTGATACAGTCCAGTCTCTAAAACGGATACTATGGTGACTAGAGAGGATGGGAGCTAGGCTCACTGAGGCTCAGTAAGATCTACCGTGACTAGAGGGGATGGGAGGTAGGCTCACTGAGGCTCAGTACGATCTACCGTGACTAGAGGGGATGGGAGGTAGGCTCACTGAGGCTCAGTCAGATCTACGGTGACTAGAGGGGATGGGAGCTAGGCTCACTGAGGCTCAGTAAGATCTACGGTGACTAGAGGGGATGGGAGCTAGGCTCACTGAGGCTCAATCAGGTTTGTTGTAGTCCGTGTAGCCATAAGCTTTTAAGACCTTCACGTAAACATCACCATAGTCCATTAGGTAACAGGGTGGATGGGGGAGGTTGAGTGAGTGAGGTGAGGTGAGTGAGAGAGAGAGAGAGAGAAACAGCAGCTTCTACTATAAAGTAGCTACATAGGCTACTGCATCATCCCACAACTCTTGTTCGTAATGTTAACATGGTGATGCACCTAAATGGATCCTAGGCAGTAGGAGTTGTCTCAAGGCAGTTTTATTCGTCTGTCTGTTTTCATACCTCTCTGTCAGAGAGAGATTTTCATTTAACCAGAACACTTTCAACAGACAATACCAATCACCACAAGTCAGGTAGAATAGAAAGCACTCCTCTTCTGATCAGCCCAAATTCTGGCAAAGAGGAGAATGTCTATTGGTTTGTTTGGCCTAATGGTCCTCTCTTCTCTGCTCACATACGGTGCATTTGGAAATAATTCAGACCCCTTCACCTTTTCCACTTTTACAGCCTTATTCTAGAATGGACTCAATATTTGTTTTTCCTCATTAACCTACACACATTACCACATAATTACAATGTCGGCAAAGTTATAAAAAAGCTGAAATATGACATTTACATAAGTATTCAGACCCTTTACTCAGTACTTTGTTGAAGCCCCTTTGGCGGCGAATACAGCCTCGAGTCTTTTTGGGTATGACGCTACAAGCTTTCACTGTAGGTAACTCTGGCCCACGCTGTTGCTATAGTTTCCTCTTGGAGAAGAACACATCGTACAGAACATTGCAGGATTTTATTTTCATTTGTTCAATTAAAAATACTGTTTAATTAATGCCACAAGAGATGTTATCGTTCGTCTCACACTGTACTTACATATCTCACACACATTCACAGGAATAAAAAGTTTTTAAAAATCAATAAAATGGTCCAACTTTACCAACATTCTTTTAAGTCATGGCTGACTAGGAAAACACAAGACAGAAATGAATGGCTGCAACCTCAACTGACCTTTAAGGCTCTATTTTAACAAACCTAATGCAACGCTAAATCTAAGGGCTGGCAGTAGCGCTAAAGGTGTGTCAGAAATATTTGTGCTATTTTCACATCCAGATTTGTGGGCGCAGTAGCTGGCAGTGGCACGGAAGGGCTGGGTTATGATGAATAAACAGGTTGAAGGTGTGTCAACGCTCCACTGGCCAATCAGAATGTGCTCCATTGCTAAAATATGTGGTTGCTTCAAGCTCTGTATTTATGGTCTTTTATGTATTGCGTTGTCATCAACTCCAATTCGAATCTTAGTCCGTTAAAGCCTAGTTCGTTAAATAGTTTAGCAAATATGGGGCAGGCTGTGTTAAACATGTTTCCAGTCCCATTGTTCTAGTTGCATTGCTTCAATATGGAAATACATTGGTAAACATAGGCTATAGCATTCACCACTGATACAGGGACTAGGCCTACTGTAAATTACAGTCAGTACATGGACATGCCAAAAACAGTCAATAAGCAAGAAAAAATTCACTAGGCTATTGATAAGGCCTAAAAAAGACACTGTATAATTAAAATAAATTTTGAATAAAAATGAAACTTGTTTTAAATAGGCTAAACAAACAAAATAAAAACTGCAATATCTAAATACAATTAGAGGCAATGTAGACATTGCAGTTTAGACTACGGCGGGTTACGAACATCCAAACTTTGCACAGGAGCTGGACAAAGACCCACTATGAAAAGAAAGGGTGACTGTCCACTCTCCATTACACTCGTATTAATTGAATATGATCTCTATGGTTATACTCTCTATGGTTCCAAATGTAATATTTTATAAACATCATGGAACCATCTTACAGACCATAGTTGCCCTTCTCCAGAAATAGCAGATGAAATTGCATTGCAGCCGAGCCATGCACAATCGCAACAGAAACACACATTCTAAACTCAGCGAGTTGAATATTTCTAACAAGTTTGTTGTTTAATCAAAGTAAAACTTAAAAACAAATCTTTTTTTTTTTTCAAACAACATTTTGAAATAGTATTGGATCAGAAGCACGGATTCATAAATCTCATATCTCCTTCCATAAACATAAGGCAATGTGTGCACACGGAGACTTAAGAGCTTTTCGGCAGGAGGCATGGATGTTTGTCCTAGCCATTGAAGATATTTAATAAAACTATTATATGGTAATCCTACAATAGGCCTAGTTTTAACAAACATGTAGCCAATCTCATTTTTATTGGCTTCAACATGAAAATATATATTTGTCACATTGCATTCGCATTTTGAAAATGCACTGCATTTGAGAAATTAGGTCCAACAGATGAATGATGAATGAAAAACAATAAGCAGTCTATTGTTATAACTTGAGGTTCCTAAACAGACTTCCCACAGTCACTAAAACCTTTCATTGAATGGGCATCGCACATAGGCCTAATGAGTCCACACGAGTTGCATGGACAAAAATCATATGGAATGTCCGTTGACTGTTTGGCTGCTCGTAATATTTTAATAAAGTATTGGTTATAGGCTACCGTTTAGTAACAGTAACACTGATTACTGTTCGCCTCCTCCGGTAAAAATGTATGCCATAACCAAGCCCTTAGTAAGCAATGACTGAAAATGTGAAAAAAAAAAAAAGTAAAACGGTTGTGAAATGTTGCATTTGTGGGAATTAGGTTCCTTAAACATACCAAAACAATCTCTGGTACAATCACAGTTATCACATGATAAAAATCACATTTTTTATTTCAACAGACATCAACTCCGAGTGTTAAGGGAGGAATTGACACATAGCTACAGTACATCTTGTAATAGGAGTAATTGACTGAAGGAGAAAGTCCAGGCTTCTCCAGAGGGTGTCACTGTTAGATAGGTTGGAGATGTTAACAAGCAACGTTTTTCACCCCCCCAAAAAAAACACTTTTTAATTAGAGATCCTCCTTTGCGTGATAGCGAGGAAAAGTATGTCACAAAACAATACTTTTTGGCCACAGTTGCCCACTCAATAAGAACAAAGTCCACTTCCTAACCGCAGTTGCCAAAGCTATGAACAGGGAATTGAACAGCTCAAGTAGGAACCAGGTGTTTTCCAGTTTTCCATTTCTAAATGCCAGAACCCATGGTTATGTTTAGCAGCCAAACAATAAACGTAGGAAAACAAGCTGCAGGCTGACCACTTTAATAACTGCCGCAACGGACGGAGTGAATCAGCTAATGTACCAGGACTCTAATGGTTGCTCTTCTCAAAGATGATTGGTTTTGGGGTTATCAAAGATGGGAAAGGGGATGCTCTTCTCTAAGAGATACTTTTTGTATATGTAGTGTATGTGGACACGCCTTCAAATTAGTGGATTCCGCTATTTCAGCCATAGCCGTTGCTGACAGGTGTATAGAATCGAGCACACAGCCATGCAATCTCCATAGACAAACAATGGAAGCAGAATGGCCCGTACTGAAGAGCTCAGTGATTGTCAAAGTGGCACCGTCATAGGATGCCACCTTTCCAACAAGTCATTTCGTCATTTTTTTCCCTGCTAGAGCTGCCCTGGTCAACTGTAAGTGCTGTTATTGTGAAGTGGAAAGGTCTACGAGCAACAACGGCTCAGCCGGGAAGTGGTAGGCCACACAAGCTCACAGAACAGGATCGGCAAGGGCTAAAACGCGTAGAGCGTAAAAATCACCTGTCCTCTGTTGCAACACGCACTACTGAGTTCCAAACTGCCTCTGGAAGAAACGTCAACACAATAACTGTTCGTCTGTAAAATGGGTTTCCATGGCCGAGCAGCCGCACACAAGCCTAAGATCACCATGCGCAATGCCAAGCGTTGGCTGGAGTGGTGTAAAGTTCACGGCCATTGGAATCGGTGGAAACGCGTTCTCAGGAGTGATGAATCACGCGTCACCGTCTTACAATTCGATGGATGAATCTGGGTTTGGCGGATGCCATGAGAACGCTACCTGCCCCAATCATAGTGCCAACTGTGAAGTTTGGTGGAGGAGGAGTAATGGTCTGGTGCTGTTTTCCATGGTTCGGGCCCCTTAGCTCCAGTGAAGAGAAATCTTAACGCTACAGCATACAATTCCATTCTACACGATTCTGTGCTTCCAACTTTATGGCAAGTTAGGGGAAGACCCTTTCCTGTTTCAACATGACAATGCCCCTGTGCACAACGCGAGGTTCATACAGAAATGGTTTGTGAGATTGGTGTGGAAGAACTGGACTGGCCTGTACAGAGCACTGACCTTAACCTCATTGAACACTTTCGTGATGATTTGGAACGCCGACTGTGAGCCAGGCCTAATCGCCCAACATCAGTGCCCGACCTCACTAATGCTCATGGCTGAATGAAAGCAAATCCCCACAGCAATGTTCCAACATCTAGTGGAAAACCTTCCCAGAAGAGTGGAGGCTGTTACAGCAGCAAAGGGCGGACAAACTCCATCTTAATGTCCATGATTTTGGAATGAGACGTTCGACGAGCAGGTGTCCACATACATTTGGTCATGCAGTGTATGAACTGGGTAAACTAAGGCAACAATAGTTGGATACTGTTTACTCTTCATTTGGAAGCATTATCCACATTCAGTAGAACATATTAGTGGGCCTAAAGGATGTCAAAACTACTACCTAACACCTTACAACACTTCCAAGTTGTCTTGTTTCCCAACTCAACACTATCTAGTGAGAATTAACTACAGAAGAATGTCAATAATGTCAATCTAACTAAGTGGTGAGAATAATGGCAGTGTGTGTGGTCTGTACAGTCAATGTTATTTAAAAATGCAATTAAAGCCATACACACTTTTTAAAATAGAAAAACAACACCTTTATTTATTCTTTATTTAACCAGGCAAGTCGGTTAAGAACACATTCTTATTTTCAATGACGGCCGAGGAACGGTGGGTTAACTGCCTTGTTCAGGGGCAGAATGACAGGTTTTCACTATAAGAACATCCAATAGTCAAAGGTTAATGAAATACAAATAGTCCTATAATAACTACAACCTAAAACTTCTTACCTGGGAATATTGAAGACTCATGTTAAAAGGAACCACCAGCTTTCATATGTTCTCATGTTCTGAGCAAGGAAATGAAACGTTAGCTTTCTTACATGGCACATATTGCACTTTTACTTTCTTCTCCAACACTTTGTTTTTGCATTATTTAAACCAAATTGAACACGTTTCATTATTTACTTGAGGCTAAATTGATTTTATTGATGCATGATATTAAGTTAAAATAAGTGTTCATTCAGTATTGTTGTAATTGTCATTAAAACAAATAAATAAATACCATTTTTTTTAATTGTCCGATTAAAATCGGTATCGGCTTTTATGGTCCTTCAATAATCGCTATCGGCATTAAAATAATCATAATCGGTCGACCTCTACCAAGAATACTAAGGAAACCTGCCTAAATGACTACCGACCAGTAGCACTCACATCTGTAGCCATGAAGTGCTTTGAAAGGCTGGTCATCGGTCACAACACAAACCCCCAGAAACCCTAGACCCACTCCAAATTGCATACCACCCCAACAGATCCACAGATGATGCAATCTCTATTGCACTCCACACTGCCCTTACCCACCTTGACAAAGGGAACACCTATGTGAGAATGCTATTCATTGACTACAGCTCAGCGTTCAACACCATAGTGCCCTCAAAGCTCATCAATAAGCTAAGGACCCTGGGATTAAACACCTCCCTCTGCAACTGGATCCTGGACTTCCTAACAGGATGCCCCAAGGTGGTAAGGGTAGGTAACAACACATCCGCCACGCTGATCCTCAGCATAGGGGCCCCTCAGGGGTGCGTGCTCAGCCCCCTCCTGTACTCCCTGTTCACTCATGACTGCATGGCCAAGCATGACTCCAACACCATCATTAAGTTCTGATGACACACCAGTGCCTGATCACCGACAACAATGAGACAGCCTATAGGGAGGTGGTCAGAGACCTGACCATGTGGTGCAAGGACACCAAACTCTCCCTCAACGTGATCAAGACAAAGAGACGATTGTGGACTACAGAAAAAGGAGGAACAAGCACGCCCCCACTTTCATCGACGGGGCTGTAGAGGAGCAGGTTGAGAGCTTCAGGTTGCTTGGTCCACATCGCCAACAAACTAACATGGTCCAAGGCAACCAAGACAGCCGTGAAGCGGGCACAACAAAACCTATTCCCCCTCAGGAGACTGAAAGACTTGGCATGTCCTCAGATCCTCAAAACATTCCACAGCTGCACCATCAAGAGCATCCTGGTTGCATCACTGCCTGGTATGGCAACTGCTCGGCCTCCGACCGCAAGGCACTACAGAGGGTAGTGCAAATGGCCCAGTACATCACTGGGGTCAAGCTTCCTGCCATCCAGGACCTCTATACCAGGCGGTGTCAGAGGAAGGTCCTAAAAATTGTCAAAGACTCCAGCCACCCTAGTCATACATTGTTCTCTCTGCTACCGCACGGCAAGCGGTACCGGAGCGCCAAGTCTAGGTCCAAGAGGCTTCGAAACAGCTTCTACCCCCAAGCCATAAGACTCCTGCACATCTAGTCAAATGGCTAACCAGACTATTTGCATTACCCTCCTCTCTTCCTTCTCCTCACCACTGCCACTCTCTGTCGTCATCTATGCAGTCACTTTAATTAACTCTACCTACATTTACAGTTCAAGTCTGAAGTTTACATACACCTTAGCAAAATACATTTAAACTCAGTTTTTCACAATTCCTGACATTTAATCATAGTTAAAAGTCCCTGTCTTAGGTCAGTTAGGATCACCACTTTACTTTAAGAATGTGAAATGTCAGAAAAATATTAGAGATAATGATTTATTTCAGCTTTTATTTCTTTCATCACATTCCCAGTGGGTCAGATGTTTACATACACTCAATTAGTATTTGGTAGCATTGCCTTTAAATTGTTTAACTTGGGTCCACGCGTTGGGTAGCCTTCCACAAGCTTCCCACAATAAGTTGGGGGAATTTGGCGCATTCCTCCTGACAGAGCTGGTGTAACCGAGTCAGGTTTGTAGGCCTCCTTGCTTGCACACTCTTTTTAAGATCTGCCCACAAATTTTCTATAGGATTAAGGTCAGGGCTTTGTGATGGCCACTCCAATATCTTGACTTTGTTGGGAGGGAATTTGCTGGGACCGAGAGACTGAAAAACAGCTTCTATCTCAAGGCCATCAGACTGTTAAACAGCCACCACTAACATTGAGTGGCTGCTGCCAACACACTGACTCAACTCCAGCCACTTTAATAATGGGAATTGATGGGAAATGTAAAATATATCACTAGCCACTTTAAACAATGCTACCTAATATAATGTTTACATACCCTACATTATTAATCTCATATGTATACGTATATACTGTACTCTATATCATCTACTGCATCCTTATGTAATACATGTATCACTAGCCACTTTAACTATGCCACTTTGTTTACATACTCATCTCATACGTATATACTGCACTCAATACCATCTACTGTATCTTGCCTATGCCGCTCTGTACCATCACTCATTCATATATCTTTATGTACATATTCTTTATCCCCTTACACTTGTGTCTATAAGGTAGTAGTTTTGGAATTGTTAGCTAGATTACTTGTCGGTTATTACTGCATTGTCGGAACTAGAAGCACAAGCATTTCGCTACACTCGCACTAACATCTGCTAACCGTGTGTATGTGACAAATAAAATTTGATTTGATTTGACTTAAGCCATTTTGTCACAAATGGAAGACCCATTTGTGACCAAGCTTTAACTTTGACTGATGTCACTTCAATATATCAACATCATTTTCCTACCTCATGATGTCATCTATTTGTGAAGTCCACCAGTCCCTCCTGCAGCAAAGCACATTTACATTACATTTACATTTAAGTCATTTAGCAGACGCTCTTATCCAGAGCGACTTACAAATTGGTGCATTCACAAATTGGTGCAAGCACCCCACAACATGACGCTGCCACCCCCGTGCTTCACGGTTGGGATGGTGTCCTTCAGCTTGCAAGCCTCCCCCTTTTTCCTCCAAACATAACGATGGTCATCATGGCCAAACAGTTCTATTTTTGTTTCATCAGACCAGAGGACATTTCTCCAAAAAGTACGATCTTAGTCCCCATGTGCAGTTGCAAACCGTAGTTTGGCTTTTTATGGCGGTTTTGAAGCAGTGGCTTCTTCCTTGCTGAGCACCTTTCAGGTTATGTCGATATGGGACTATTTTTACTGTGGATATAGACACTTTTCTACCTGTTTCCTCCAGCATCTCCACAGGGTCCTTTGCACTTTTTGCGCCAAAGTACATTCATCTCTAGGAGACAGAACGCGTCTCCTTCCTGAGCGGTATGACGGCTGAGTGGTCCCATGGTGTTTATACTTGCGTACTATTGTTTGTACAGATGAACGTGGTACCTTCAGGCATTTGGAAATTGCTCCTAAGGATGAACCAGACTTGTGGTGGTCTCCAATATCTTTTCTGAGGTTTTGGCTGATTTCTTTTGATTTTCCCATGTCGTCAAGCAAAGAGGCACTGATTTTGAAGGTAGGCCTTGAAATACACCTCCAATTGACTCAAATTATGTAAATTAGCTTATCAGAAGCTTCTAAAGCCATGACATCATTATCTGGAATGTTCCAAGCTATTTAAAAGCACAGTCAACTTAGTGTATGTAAACTTCTGACCCACTGGAATTGTGATACTGTGAATTATAAGTGAAATAATCTGTCTGTAAACAATTGTTGGAAAAATTACTTCGGACATCTACTTTGTGCATGACACAACTAACGTGCCAAAACTATAGTTTGTTAACAAGACATTTGTGGAGTGGTTGAAAAACAAGTTTTAATGGACTCCAACCTAAGTGTTTGTAAACTTCCGACTTAAACTGTACATACTACCTCAACCGGTGCCAACGCACATTGACTCTGTACCGGCACCCCCCTGTATATATTGACTCTGTACCGGCACCCCCCTGTATATATTGACTCTGTACCGGCACCCCCCTGTATATATTGACTCTGTACCGGCACCCCCCTGTATATATTGACTCTGTACCGGCACCCCCCTGTATATATTGACTCTGTACCGGCACCCCCCTGTATATATTGTTATTTTCTACTGCTGCTCTTTAATTACTTGTTACCTTCATCTCTTATTCTTTTGAAACTGCACTGTTGGTTAGGGGCTCGTAAGTAAGCGTTTCACTGTAAGGTCCACACCTGAGATCAATTATAGACAGTTGTGTGCCTTTCCAAATAATCTCCAATCAATTGAATTTACCACAGGTGGACTCCAATCAAGTTGTCGAAACATCTCAAGGGTGGTTAATGGAAACAGGATGCACCTGAGCTCAATTTCGAGTCTCATAGCAACAGGTCTGAATACTTATGTAAATAAGGTATCTCTGCTTTCTATTTTTAATACATTTGGTAAAAAAATTTTGCTTTATCATTGTGGGGTATTGTGTGTAGATGGATTGAATTGATTTCCCTCATCAATTTCAGAATAATAACAAATATGGAAAAAGGACAGGGGTCAGAAGACTTTCCTAAAGCACTGTAGGACAGACACTTCAAAACCTTATTCCTTACAATACATTTTTTGACTGTCTTTTTGCCAATTCTGAACGTTTTATTCAATGTGTTTCTATGGGCTATAATAGTAAAGGACAAATTCTATATTATATAGATGTTTTGTTTTTTTTATACCTAAAAAAGGGGTCCTACATTTCTTTATAAAATAGCTAAATTATCCATGGGATGACCATCTTAAAACAATCCCATAGCTTAGTACACAGGTAATACAAATTACTGATGCATTATGTTCATTGTGACAAACATTGGCAAATAAATACTTTGTTACATTTAGTTGATTCGCTACTAAGGCATGTTTTTATATTGTTGAATTCTGCTGTAATGCCTAGATTCCATGAGGGGCCTAATTATCATAACAACAGTTCCATGTAGGCCTTATAACAACAGTTCCATGTAGGCCTTATAACAACAGTTCCATGTAGGCCTTATAACAACAGTTCCATGTAGGCCTTATAACAACAGTTCCATGTAGGCCTTATAACAACAGTTCCATGTAGGCCTTATAACAACAGTTCCATGTAGGCCTTATAACAACAGTTCCATGTAGGCCTTATAACAACAGTTCCATGTAGGCCTTATAACAACAGTTCCATGTAGGCCTTATAACAACAGTTCCATGTAGGCCTTATAACAACAGTTCCATGTAGGCCTTATAACAACAGTTCCATGTAGGCCTTATAACAACAGTTCCATGTAGGCCTTATAACAACAGTTCCATGTAGGCCTTATAACAACAGTTCTATGTGGGCCTTATGACATAATAATTCTATGTAGGCTGTATGTAGTAGGCCTTATGATATAACGGTTCTATGTAGGCCTTATGACAGAGGGTTCAAGTGTTATCAAATATAGATGCTCTGTCAATGAAACGAAAGCTATTGTTGAATATTTTCCCCTCAGGGCAGGTTGGTACTGAGCCGTTGCCTGAGGAAATAGCATGGAAACCATCTTGTGTTACGCAGTACTGTGCATGTGTGAGGGCTGAGGGGGAAACACGCAGGGTGCTTATCAGTGGTGCCACATTGCGGGTCAAGCACCCAGGAGAGGGGCTGTGTGGGGAGGGTTCATAGGGCTTGGAAACAGGACGTGTGATTGGAGGAGGTCAATGTAGCTCCGACTCGTCCCAGGCTCTCAACCAATCGGTTTAACCGCTTTTATTTGACGAACTAGGCTTTTTACAAACACACCAGTGATACAGAGCCTGTCAATTAAATGAGTGTGAAAACACGAGTGCTGCTGGTGTGTGGGCGAAGGCTTGAGGGTGGGCTGCCATTACTCAGAGAACATAGATTCCCAGAGAGACTCTTCATTCACAACCAGCTCACACAACCGGCTTCCTGTGCAGAGCAAACGCTTCCCCTGAGGCAAAGGAGTGAAAGAGGCCATGCTCCTCTTTTGACATGTGACTCCCTCCATTCTCCCTCCAACTGTAAACATTCCCAATGAACACAGATTACACAATCCTCAGTCCAGGACAGGCGCTCAGAACAACTCAGCTGAACCGTCTTCAGGAATTCCAGAGATGTGAGAGCGTGTTTAGAAAACACGTCGTGCTCCATGACTCCCAGTGGGCGTGGCATGACTTGGAGACACAGTCGGTCTACACTGTCTGTGGAGTTGGGCTGTACTGCAACGGAACCTGCCTCAGAATACACCTAGGACCTGCCGTCGGAGCAAGCTGACCTCAGTACACAGTTCAGTAAAAACAACTACGCGTTGAGCAACACCGCAGGGCATAGGAGCATGGAGGAATCATGCTGAACTCAGGGATGTCAGGGTCAGTACGAGGCAGAAGTGAACACCGCAGGGCATAGGAGCATGGAGGAATCATGCTGAACTCAGGGAGGTCAGGGTCAGTACGAGGCAGAAGTGATCGTAGTTCCTACATCCATGTTCCGCTTCCTTCACACGAGTTGTTGTGAACGCATTCTTTTAACCAGTCGATATACCATGGAATGGTAACGTACATAAGATCTACTGTACGTAATAAGATAACTAGTGTATTGTTAAGATTTTCCAGGTTTACAACTAGAATAATCCATAAATGGAGCGGAATCGTATGATTCCTTCTGAATTCGTCTGGTAGTATCAAAAGATAGCGGTCAGGTAAAAAAAAAAAAAAAGAATCATTCCTGGACTGGTTCTGCAGGTTTCAAATAGTAACCACTAGATTGTACAGCCTGCTCACAGTCTATAATTTGCTTGAGTGTGCCAGTAGTGAAAATACACTGAACTACACAGGACTTTAGACACACGGTGTACGTATGAGAGCTAGAGGAAACGGGTTGGAGTATGATCTAGAGTGATCTAGAGTATGATCTAGAGTATGATCTAGAGTATGATCTAGAGTATGATCTAGAGCGCTATTTGATGCCATCTGCTTATTAACCACTAACGATCACTGCGCAATTAGAAAAGCACGAGAGCTGGTAGAGTTAACGCCGCCACCACTACTACTACTACTACTACCGGGCGGCAGCGTAGCCTAGTGGTTAGAGCGTTGGACTAGTAACCGGAAGGTTGCAAGTTCAAACCCCCGAGCTGACAAGGTACAAATCTGTCGTTCTGCCCCTGAACAGGCAGTTAACCCACTGTTCCCTGGTAGGCCGTCATTGAAAATAAGAATTTGTTCTAAACTGATTAAGTTAGCTAGTTAAATAAAGGTAAAATAATTAAATAAATAAATAAAGCACCACTACCACAGCAACACAGCCTGGTTTTAAACAATACCGGGCCTGGAGAGGAAGAGAAACAGGAAACACATGCCACGTCCCCAGTACAGTGACCACCTGGCCTGCAGAGACACACAGCAGCAAACTGAACACCTTGACTTAGCTTTATGTATCATTTGTCTGTTACAACATTTTCAACTGTGTCCATTATAGCCTATTCATGTCAAAAGGTCATACACATGCATGGTAAAAAATAATAAACCAGTTGCAACCTAACGTTACATTCATCCAACTGCATTGTTTTTCCAAGTCCACTGAGGAAACAGGCCATCGGCACAGATTACTTTTGGTCAATGTGAATTCCAGTTGGACGAACATAAAGGAAAAGCTCTGCTTCTCATTCAGAGAGCACTAAATTTAGCTCAGCTCAAAATTCAGATTTAATTAAAGTTGTGTACTAAACCCACAGGACACGGAAGGACAGTTTTGTCTAAAAATCAGTTTTTGAAATGTCAACAACCATTTATTATTTTCAAAAAGTTACCTGTTTATAGAAAGAGCTAAGTCTTTTCCAAGCAAAGGTTGAATGGAACTAGACCGGCTGTTTAGTTTGGCTGGCTAGCGCAATATGCTAAAAGCACGATGACTTTAGCTTTGTAAACCTTTGAGTGAGATGCTTCAGTGCATACATCTGAAATGGTTTACTCCTACCCTGTTATTCAATCGGGTGTTTTTACGCTCAGGAATAATTTGACACAGATCTCAGGTTTTGTTTCGTTCCAGTTCAGGTTTAAATACTCCTAAAGACAGAGGGAAGGCAGATGACAAATTATCTGCAGACACAGACAGACAGACAGAGACAGTGACAAACATGAGGAGTTGCTTGCCTTCCCTCCAATATCTGCTGGGTCGTTGAGCACAAAAAGGTATTGGGGTAAAGACCAATAGACACCTAAACAACTTTTTATATTTAACCTTTATTTAATTAGGCAAGTCACTTAAGAACACATTCTTATTTACAATGACGGCCTACACCGGCCAAACCCAGACGACGCTGGGCCAATTGGGAGTCCCATAGGGAGGTGCACAATCACGGCCGGTTGTGATACAGCCTGGATTCGAACCAGGGTGTCTGTAGTGACACCTCTAGCACTGAGATGTAGTGCCTTAGACCGCTGCACCAGAGGTCATGATTGTCTCAAATAACCCCATGTTTTTCTTCTAACCAAAGTCTAGTATTGTTATTATGGGGAGTGATTCAGTATTATACAGGTACTACAAAGCAGGAACCAGACCGATTACAGATCACTCTGAGGAGGTGGAATCTCAACTCTCCCCACAGAGAACCAATAGGAAGCCAATAACATTAACCGCTATCCGACTCTCCCTTTCTTTTTGGCAGTCTCCAAGTAAACAAAGTCAATGCATGGGTTTTAAACCCTACCCGACCCTCTGCGCCACACAGATAGACCCCTGCCAGAGAGCTGATATAACCAGCCACCACTCTTCTTCCCAGTCTGTCAAATCTCACACAGTGGGCGGCCATAATTGCGCACCGCTGTGGAACCTGTTTGTCCCTCGCCTTGTGAAACAGTGGAAAAACAAAAATAACAGCAACGGTTTGGTACAACAATGGGGGCTGTGTGGAGTCTGTTAGCACAGACTTGTGGGAAGACTCAGCTAATGACATTCCCATGTTAGGGCTTGTTATTCAGAATTGGCTCTGGTTCACGGGAGAATTGATGATGATGATGATTTGCAGTGGTAAACTGTATTGTAGTGTGTAGCAGCATGCTAACGGAACAGAAAGACACTGGAGTCTCAATTAGAGAAGATGTATCATTATGTCTCTGGATGCAAAGGCTAATTATTTCTGACAGTGTGACTGTGGAGAGACTGAGGGAAGGGAGCAATGAGATCAGGAAGTGTGGTAGCAAAACTGCAACAACAAAAAAGAGAAGAAGAGAAGGGGAAGAAGAGAGGGGGCATGCGTGCGTGTCGGGACAAAACAAAACAAAAAGCCTCGGAGTGAAAACACTTCTCTAACATGACCCGGTCTACTGTCTCCCATCTGTATTACCTGAGAAACAAAAACTAAACTAGAGGAAAAAGCTGCTTATCACAAAATGTATAGCCAAAGCAAATGCAGCCCTATAAAGCCCTGGCCATCATCTTTGTTAGAGTCAAGGAAGTGAGTTGCTTTGACCTTTCCATCACCAACCACCTCCGTCGTGATCAAACACCTGATCTGACAACACACCACCACATCCCTTCACTATACACCTGATCTGACAACACACCTGATCTGACAACACACCACCACATCCCTTCACTATACACCTGATCCGACAATACACCTGATCTGACAAAACACAGCAAAACCCAAAACGACAGTCACCTAATGACAAAACAAAATTACAGAGCCATGCTCAGTCACAACTTAGCAACAGCTACTCCAGCCCACAAGTCATGTCCGCATCTTCTTCGCAGGGCAGAGGGAGTAAGTTGTGTGGAGAATGAAAGCCCCAGACTTTCTGCCTCTCACCTGGGAAGTGGGCAGCCTCGTCTTCCTCTCTGAAGACATTGTTGTCATCCACATCTTCATCCTCCTCCTCTTCCTCTTCCCGGGACTTCCTGACATCCTTCACAGGAACCACTGTGAAGTTTGTAGGCATTTTCACACCATGTGCTTATCAGTGTTCTGCCAGTCCCTCGCTTATCTCTCCCTCGCTCCTTGTTCTGTTCTGTTGTCTGCTTTCCTTCCCTCTCTCGCTCTCTGTCCCTGTGTGCTCGTGCTCTGCCGTCGGTTCAAGGTTCTCAGTTTTCTCCCCTATCGCTTGGTTACCGTGGGCCCCATGTGACCAGCCCCCCTCTCCAAATAAGGAAGCACTGAACTGCCCCACCCTTTAGAGGCAGACATGGCTTGACACACACTAACGTCAGGTTGTGTAGTGTTTTTTACCCATTTCAGACATAAGACCTGTAAAATATATAATGTTTATACGAGCCCCTTTCAAACAGCCCCTTATTGATCACTTTCTTGCAGGTATAACCCTTTTACACATATCAGGGGGTAACTGACAAATTAGGAGAGGTGGAAGGTGTTGTTAAACCATGGGGGCTGTCTGCATTTCAAATTCGGGGAAGTATTAAACAATGGAAGTGTTAATCAATTTAATGTTAATCAATGCATCTCCCAATTTATTGGCTGTCCAGTATCCTGATGACCTGTCCCCAGAACTTCCTATACAGTTAACCTCTTTGGGCTAGGGGGTAGTATTTTGACGTCTGGATGAAAAGCGTGCCCAAAGTAAACTGCCCGTTACTCAAGCCCAGAAGCTAGGATATGCATATAATTTGGATTTGGAAAGAAAATACTCAAAAGTTTCTAAAACTGTTAAAATAATGTCTGGGAGTATAACAGAACTGATATGGCAGGCGAAAACCCGAGGACAAACCACTCCCCCCCCCCAAAAAGAAATGTTGGCCTACCACTGTTTCCGATGGCTGTCATGTTAATTATGAGGCAAAAACCACCGAAATTGCAGTTCCTAGGGCTTCCACTAGATGTCAACAGTCTTTAGAAAGAGTTTCAGGCTTGTTTTTGGAACAATGAGGTAGAATTTGTAGTTTTTCTCAGTGGCTCCCATTTTGGCTGTAGTGTTTTCATGCATGTGGAGGAGAGCGCGTTTTGTTATTTATCTCCGGTAAAGACAATAACGATTCTCCGTCTTAAATTTTATAGTCTATGTATTAAGGTACCTGAGATTTGATTATAAACGTTGTTTGGAGAAATTTATTGGTAATGTTTGGGATTAATTTTGTATGCATTTTGAAGGAGGGAAACCGGTGGATTATTGAATGAAGCGCGCCAGCTAAACTGCGTTTTAGATATAAAGAAGGCCTTTATCGAATAAAAGGACCATTTGTGATGTAGCTGGGACCTTTTGGAGTGCCAACAGAAGAAGATCTTCAAAAGGTAAGGCATTTATTATATCTCTATTTCTGACTTTCGTGGCGCACCTGCCTGGTGCTTTTGTATGCGGGGCGCTGTCCTCAGATAATCGCATGGTGTGCTTTCGCAGTAAAGCCTTTTTGAAATCAGACACTGCGGCTGGATTAACAAGAAGTTAACCTTTTTGGCATAGGGGGCAGCATTTTCTCTTTTGGATGAATAGCGTGTCCAGAGTGAACTGCCTCCTACTCTGTCCCAGATGCTAATATATGCATATTATTATTAGTATAGGATAGAAAACACTGAAGTTTCTAAAACTGTTTGAATGATGTCTGTGAGTATAACAGAACTCATATGGCAGGCGAAAACCTGCTAAAAATCCAACCAGGAAGTGGGAAATCTGAGGTTTGTAGTTTTTCAAAGCTTGGCTTGCCAAATACACGTTGAGATATGGATGAGGTTGCACTTCCTAGGGCTTCCACTAGATGTCACCCGTCTTTAGAAACTGGTTTGAGGATTCTACTATAAAGGAGGGGCTCATAAGAGCTCTTTGAGTCAGTGGTCTGGCAGAGAGCCTTGGTCTCATGACGCGCGCTCCCGACAGAGTTACTTCTCATTCCAGTGCTTTTCTGAAGACAAAGGAATTCTCCGGTTGGAACATTATTGATGTTATGTTGAAAACATCCTAAAGATTGATTCCATACATTGTTTGACATGTTTCTAAGGACTGTAACGGAACTTTGAGATTTTGTCTGGACGAAAAGCTCGCGCCTCATGAAGATGGATTACTGGGCTGAACACGCTAACAACGAGTGGCTATTTAGACATAAATGATGGAACAAATCAGTCATTTATTGTCGAACTGGGATTCCTGGGAGTGCCTTCTGATGAAGATCAAAGGTAAGTGAATATTTATGGTGTTGTTTCTAACTTTCTTGATTCCAAAATGGTGGATATTCCTCTGGCTGTTTTGGGTTCTGAGCTCCGTTCTCAGATTATGCTTTTTCCGTAAAGTTTTTATAAATCTGACACAGCGGTTGGATTAACCTCTCTGCGCACCGAACCCGTTAGCGGGATTAAATTTGACAACATACGGTGATCGCTACAGAAATAGTCATATTAAACATTCATGAAAATACAAGTGTCTCACATGGTTCGAAAGCCTAGAATCTTGCTAATCCAACTGTTGTCAGATTTCAAAAATGATTTATTGCGAAAGAATACGCTGCGATTATCTGAGCACAGACCCCCATGTCAAACTACTTATTCAGCCAGCACTTGCATAAGAAAATCACAGATTGCATTGACATAAATCGTTTACCTTTGAAGATCTTGCTCTGGTTGCAATCCCAAGGCTCATTGTTACAAAATGAATGGTCTTTTGTTCGGTTAAATCTATTTGTTATAGCCGAACACGAAACATTTTGTGAACGCTTATCTTGTTGAATTTCATGTCATTCAATTTTTGATGTAACATCCAACGTAAAATAGACAGACTTTCCCTGACTTTATCCGGTCATGTTTGGTTTCCTTGCAATCAACTGTTTGTTTGTAACACAATCAAACTTGATGGGTCATTTTACGGGATGACAAGTGACGAGCCCATTGTGCACCAATTATATGACCACTGTCTCGTTGATTGACTATTTTAACCCAATGACCACTGATCGTCTTGAAATCTAGCTGGGTAGATAGCCAATGAGCAGAGGTAAACGGCAATATCCCATGGTTCTTTGTTGTAAGACAAACCTTCCCATTGAACGCTGGCGTAAGGACCGTTCTTTCGACATTGCCAATTCAACCGTGAAGGAGCGACGCTTATTACGCACAGCAGTATTTGTGACTTGCATCTTCAGCTGTTTATTTATCCAACATCATGGCGAATAAGTCAAGGAAAGCTAATTCTAAGACTAGATATACAAATGTAGAAACAATTTTAGAGGAAAGTGAGGTCTGCTTTTTGAAGACTCCATTTTGAAGACTCTGAAACTGAGGCATATTTTTTGAACGGAGAGGACATTGTTTTGGACTGGTAAGTCGCACTCATGCTAATGCCGTTGTTTGAAATATTGTTTGTGATCGTTTTTACATTTTATTTGCAATATATAAAGATGTAATGAAATGGGTAAAGTACACGTTAGCTAGTCATTGTGAGTGAGGGTCTGTTTGTTTGTATGAGAACGACCATAGCCTGTGTGTGTGTTTATATATATATATATATATCTATATATATATATATATACATACAGTGCCTTGCGAAAGTATTCGGCCCCCTTGAACTTTGCGACCTTTTGCCACATTTCAGGCTTCAAACATAAAGATATAAAACTGTATTTTTTTGTGAAGAATCAACAACAAGTGGGACACAATCATGAAGTGGAATGACATTTATTGGATATTTCAAACTTTTTTAACAAATCAAAAACTGAAAAATTGGGTGTGCAAAATTATTCAGCCCCTTTACTTTCAGTGCAGCAAACTCTCTCCAGAAGTTCAGTGAGGATCTCTGAATGATCCAATGTTGACCTAAATGACTAATGATGATAAATACAATCCACCTGTGGGTAATCAAGTCTCCGTATAAATGCACCTGCACTGTGATAGTCTCAGAGGTCCGTTAAAAGCGCAGAGAGCATCATGAAGAACAAGGAACACACCAGGCAGGTCCGAGATACTGTTGTGAAGAAGTTTAAAGCCGGATTTGGATACAAAAAGATTTCCCAAGCTTTAAACATCCCAAGGAGCACTGTGCAAGCGATAATATTGAAATGGAAGGAGTATCAGACCACTGCAAATCTACCAAGACCTGGCCGTCCCTCTAAACTTTCAGCTCATACAAGGAGAAGACTGATCAGAGATGCAGCCAAGAGGCCCATGATCACTCTGGATGAACTGCAGAGATCTACAGCTGAGGCGGGACACTCTGTCCATAGGACAACAATCAGTCGTATATTGCACAAATCTGGCCTTTATGGAAGAGTGGCAAGAAGAAAGCCATTTCTTAAAGATATCCATAAAAAGTGTTGTTTAAAGTTTGCCACAAGCCATCTGGGAGACACACCAAACATGTGGAAGAAGGTGCTCTGGTCAGATGAAACCAAAATTGAACTTTTTGGCAACAATGCAAAACGTTATGTTTGGCGTAAAAGCAACACAGCTCATCACCCTGAACACAACATCCCCACTGTCAAACATGGTGGTGGCAGCATCATGGTTTGGGCCTGCTTTTCTTCAGCAGGGACAGGGAAGATGGTTAAAATTGATGGGAAGATGGATGGAGCCAAATACAGGACCATTCTGGAAGAAAACCTGATGGAGTCTGCAAAAGACCTGAGACTGGGACGGAGATTTGTCTTCCAACAAGACAATGATCCAAAACATAAAGCAAAATCTACAATGGAATGGTTAAAAAATAAACATATCCAGGTGTTAGAATGGCCAAGTCAAAGTCCAGACCTGAATCCAATCGAGAATCTGTGGAAAGAACTGAAAACTGCTGTTCACAAATGCTCTCCATCCAACCTCACTGAGCTAGAGCTGTTTTGCAAGGAGGAATGGGAAAAAATGTCAATCTCTCGATGTGCAAAACTGATAGAGACATACCCCAAGTGACTTACAGCTGTAATCGCAGCAAAAGGTGGCGCTACAAAGTATTACCTTAAGGGGGGCTGAATAATTTTGCACACCCAATTTTTCAGTTTTTGATTTGTTAAAAAAGTTTGAAATATCCAGTAAATGTCGTTCCACTTCATGATTGTGTCCCACTTGTTGATTCTTCACAAAAAAAATACAGTTTTATATCTTTATGTTTGAAGCCTGAAATGTGGCAAAAGGTCGCAAAGTTCAAGTGGGCCGAATACTTTCGCAAGGCACTGTATATATATATATATATATACACAGGCTATGGTCGTTCTCATACAAACAAACAGACCCTCACTCACAATGACTAGCTAACGTGTACTTTACCCATTTCATTACATATTTTTTTAAATTATATATATATATATATATATATATAAAAATGGTATGGTGTAGAATGTGTAGACTGCAAACCCATACATCTCAACACAGCCAGCATGCTTCCTCCAATCAGTCTACATTAGAGGGAGCATCAAGGAGCTTGCTGGCTACAGCACCACTGCACCAAGCCCTGTCCCTTCTGCTCCTGCCACAAGTGTTCATCTGCCCAAATATATGTGTGCAGGCATGGATGTGTCTAAGGGCCAAAAGGGCACAGCATGGAGGCGTTGCTGTGTTGTTTGCAAGATGAAGTCTCCCATCACATGCACCACATGCTCAGTGACCCTCTGCTTTACATCAGAAAGAGACTGCTATGGCATCTGGCATCAACAGTAGAATATTGTCTAGAGTTTTGGCAAAGTTGGTGGGGTTATTTGGCAAAGTGGGTGGGGGGGCTAGGGTCAGTACGTTATATCTGGAGTACTTTTCCTGTCTTATCCGGTGTCTTGTGTGAATTTAAGTCTGCTCTCTCTTTCTCTCCTTTCTCTCGGAGGACCTGAGCCCTAGGACCATGCTTCAGGACTACCTGCCATGATGACTCCTTGCTGTCCCCAGTCCACCCGGCCTTGCTGCTGTTCCAGTTTCAACTGTTCTGCCTGCGGCTATGGAACCCTAAACTGTTCATTTTTACTCTTGAGGTGCTGTCCTGTTGCACCCTCTACAACCACTGATCTCCACCCGGCACAGCCAGAAGAGGACTGGCCACCCCTCATAGCCTGGTTCCTCTCTTAAGTTTTCGCCTTTCTAGAGAGTTTTTCCTAGCCACCGTGCTTCTACACCTGCATTGCTTGCTGTTTGGGGTTTTAAGCTGGGGCTATATAAATAGATTTGATACTGAGCGTCTTCCAAATATTGAAAGTGTGTAAATAGTTACCCATGTTATTTTGTAAATATGTGTATATATATATATATATATATATATATATATATATTTTTTTTTTTTAATATTTTTTTCTATTTTGGTATTTTGTATATAGTTATTTGTTTCAAAATGTATACCTTGGGTACATTTGGGCTACTTGTGTGGGACACCTGGGTGACTTCATGATAAATGTCATGTAGCACACTCATTTTGGAAGTTATCATTCTGAAACTTTGCACAAGTACTGTTGCCCTCTTATGTTTTTCAATGAAATTGTCCCCATCATCCTATCTGAATATTTGTTTTCTCTTGTTCATTTTAAAGATGAAGATACAAAAATAAAAAATGTATGTTTTTTTTCCATTGTTTTATTTAAACCAGATCTATTGTGTTTTATTCTCCTACATTCAATTCACATTTACACAAACTTCAGAGTGTTTTCTTTCAAATGGTACCAAGAATATGCATTTGGGTATGTCTTCAGGCGGAAATTGCACAAAGTAGGGGGGAGCTCTATTAAAATGTTAGCTTTTTTACATGGCACATATTGCACTTTTACTTTTCTCCAACACTGTGTTTTTGCATTATTTAAAACAAATTGAGCATGTTTCATTATTTATTTTAGACTAAATTGATTTTACTTATTAAGTTAAAATAAAAAGTGTTTGTTGTTCATTCAGTATTGTTGTAATTGTCATTATTAAAAAGATATATTTTTAAAAAAAAAACTTTTTTTTTTTTTTACATTGGCAGATCAATCGGTATCGGCTTTTTTTGGTCCGCCAATAAATCGTTATCGGCGTTGAAAAATCATAATCGGTCGACCTCTAGTCTGGAGAGACCTGAAAATAGCTGTGCAGCGACACTCCCCATCCAACTTGACAGAACATGAGAGGATCTGCAGTGAAGAATGGGAGAAACTCCCCAAATACAGGTGTGCCAAGCTTGTAGCGTCATACCTAAGAAGACTCGAGGCTGTAATCGTTGCCAAAGCTGCTTCAACAAAGTACTGAGTAAAGGGTCTGAATAGTTATGTAAATGTGATTTCAGATGTTTATTTTTTATAAATGTGGGGGGAAAAAAACAGTTTTTGATTTGTCATTATGGGGTATTGTTTGTAGATTGATTATTGAAAAAACTTTTTAATCCATTTTAGAATAAGGTTGTAACGTAACCAAATGTGGAAAAAGTTAAGGGGTCTGAATACTTTCCAAATGCACTGTATTTCAGTCTGTGCAAAACAGTCCTATAGTTCCGATTCCGCTTTATCGCACCTCTTCTATACTGAGCGAGTCACTGGTACTTCCTGTTTGACTTTTTGCTTGTAAGCAGGAATCAGGAGAATAGAGTTATGGTCAGATTTGCCTAATGGAGAGAGAGCTTTGTATGCCTTGCTGTGTGTGGAGTAAAGGTGATCAATAGTTTTTTTTTTTTTTTGCACAGGTGACATGCTGGTAGAAATGAGGTAAAAACAGATTTAAGTTTTCCTCTCTATGTGCAGTTATCAGTCCCAGTGAGAGGGGTAACCACCGGTAAAACTGTATTTGTCCTCTGCTTATCTCTCCAGTGTGATTCAGACGGGTTGGCACTGTCACCCAGACAGCCCCTTCAGGAAGTGACTAACAGACACCCTCTCCCCCAATGGTGCCTGAAAGGTTTTGATAGTGTAACCATGTGATTCTGACTCCACGTCTACAGCCTTTAAAGATAACAGTTAAGACAACGTAGTAATTCCATGCAAAAGCGTTCAAAAAAAATAAACAAATTAATTGGACCAAAGACTGGAAATGAATGTTAGCAGTACATAAAGTTTGACATCAAAACACAAAATCGTGAATGAATTTCAGTTATCATCTCAACAAACACATATTATAACTGTTTTACGGTCATTCAAATCCATTAAAAAAAAAAATCCAATTATCAACAGCCGTTTATTACTTGATGTCCTGACATCTGGTCGTGTTCTCAAGGCTAATCCTGTAGAATCACCAACCGCACTGGTCCAATGAATGAGTTCATTCCCCAACGTTGCCACATGGAAATATTGTTGTCTTAACCTGTATTTTTGTTCGACCTAGGTTTCTGTGTGTGAAGCCATGGGAACTGTCACTTCACAGAGAACATCAACGACCACAGCACAAAGTACTGTGTTACTGTTAAATCATATTAGTATTTTTCTTCTTCACCTGATTTTCACTTCACAGAGAACATCAATGACCACAGCACAAAGTACTGTGTTACTGTTAAATCATTGTAGTATTTTGACAGCCCTTTCCTCCACAGGCAGAATAACAACCCTGGACCAGTATAATCCCCAAAGCGGGCCGATGGAGAGTGTTCTGGCTACAAGGACACAGCTGCCATGTTCTCTCACAGCTGAGTCGAATACAATCCCTACCCCCTCCTCAGGATGACTTCAGCGATGTTTAGCAGGATCAATCTGGCTCAAAAACATTCGGCCTCCGGACGACAACAGTAAATGTTAGGGAAAGGGTTTCCTTCAAGAGCCGCACTTTCGCTTGTATATCAAGCAGCAGCCCATGTCCGTTTCCAGGCTATAAAAAGTAATCACACAAAAGGGTCCTGTACACATTGGCCACTCTGGGTCCTGTTATTGTGTTTCTTCAGGTCAAGCTGTGCCGTTGTATTCAGCTAGCCACAACACGATGAATGAGAATCTGTCCCATGCGCTTGGTGTTACCTCAAACTACTTGTCCATTGTAAAGTGTTGCAGCTACTGTGTATGCAGGTAATGCAAAGTTTTCCCTGTCTTAGCATGTAGAATATCGACTGAACATTGAGCTGTTCAGCTCGTCTTCTTCACAATTGTGAGTTGACCTGCACAAGGGCTCTTGTCCGACAGGTCTGATACAGGTTCTGGGAATCCGTGATTGCAAATTGCATTAAGCAGACAGGCTCTGTCAAGTGTGTTCATAAATTGATAATATCCCTCCTCATCTAGGAAGATTCCTCAGTCACTCAGCAGTTCGGTAGCTACACAGGTAAATAAAGCATCTGGGAGTTAGCCTAGGCTATGGATGTGGGCAGAAGATAACCAATGCCTTTGCTGTGTTTCATCTCGCAAATGTTTTCCACCAGTACATGGTCACATGCATCCACATCAGTGTCTGAAAATGCTGAGAAAACCTGAACAGATCCTCTTTTCAAGGAATCCCGTGTTATTGAGGACTCAATGTCCACTGTGGGAATTGACTGTACCGATTTGCAGATTTCTTCTCCACCTTTATTTATTTTTCATTTAACCTGTTGCTTCTACCCGGGACGCTTGCGTCCCAACTAGAGCTCTGGAAATGCAAATGCGCTACGCTAAATGCTAATAGTATTAGTTAAAACTCAAAAGTTCATTAAAATACACATGCAGGGTATCGAATTAAAGCTACACTCGTTGTGAATCCAGGCAACAAGTCAGATTTTTAAAATGCTTTTCGGCGAAAGCATGAGAAGCTATTATCTGATAGCATGCAACACCCCAAAAAACCCACAGGGGACGTAAACAAAATAATTAGCATTTCGGCGTTACACAAACCGCACAATAAAATAGAAAACATTCATTACCTTTCACCATCTTCTTTGTTGGCACTCCTAGATGTCCCCATAAACACTATTTGGGTCTTTATTTCGATTAAATCGGTCCATATAAAGCCTAGATATCGTTATATGTAGACTGTGTGATAAACAAAAAAAACATTGTTTCAAAACGTAACATCATTTTTTAAAATTCAAAAAGTCGACGATAAACTTTCACAAAACACTTCGAAATACGTTTGTAATGCAACTTTAGGTATTAGTAAACGTTAATAAGCGATAAAATTCATCAGGAGGCGATGTAAAGATCATTAGCTGTCCGTCTGGAAAAATGTCCGGCTAGAAACTCAACGAAAATATCCGGTCCTAGACCGGAGGAGATACGGTGTCCTGCATGTGTTTGACCAAGAAAAAACTCGAAGGGAAATGACAAGACTCTAGACACCGTGTGGAAGCTGTAGGTACTGCAACCTCAGTCAATTGGGGCGGCAGGGTAGCCTAGTGGTTAGAGCGTTGGTCTACTAACCGGAAGGTTGCAAGTTCAAACCCCCGAGCTGACAAGGTACAAATCTGTCGTTCTGCCCCTGAACAGGCAGTTAACCCACTGTTCCTAGGCCGTCATTGAAAATAAGAATGTGTTCTTAACTGACTTGCCTGGTTAAATAAAGGAAAAAAAAAAAAAAAAAAAAAAATGAATTGTGGTTCACCTTTATCAATGGGTTCAAGTGGCGCATGGATATATTTTCCCATTTTCAGTGATCAGTTTTTCCTGTGCTTTTCGATGTAAATGCCGTTCTGGTAAAGCCACAGCAGTGATTTAACCAGTTTTTTAAACGTCTGAGTGTTTTCTATCCACACAGACTAAGCAAATGCATATACTATATTCCTGGCATGAGTAGCAGGGCGCTGAAATGTTGCGCGATTTTTAACAGAATGTTCAAAAAAGTAGAGGGTCGACTTAAGAGGTTAACTAGGCAAGTCAGTTAAGAACACATTCTTATTTTCAATGACGGCCTAGGAACAGTGGGTTAACTGCCTCGTTCAGGGGCAGAATGACAGATTTCACCTTGTCAGCTCGAGGGATCCAATCTTGCAACCTTACAGTTAACTAGTCCAACGCTATAACCACCTGCCTCTCGTTGCACTCCACGAGGAGACTGCCTGTTACGCGAATGCAGTAAGCCAAGTTAAGTTGCTAGCTAGCATTAAACTTATCTTATAAAAAACAATCAATCAATCATAATCACTAGTTAAACTAGTAATATAATCAACCATGTGTAGTTATCTAGTGTGTCCAGCGTTGCATATAATCTGACTGAGCATACAAGCATTCAAGTATCTGACTGAGCGGTGGTAGGCAGCAGCAGGCTCGTAAGCATTCATTCAAACAGCACTTTAGTGCGTTTTGCCAGCAGCTCTTCGTTGTGCATCAAGCATTGCGCTGTTTATGACTTCAAGCCTATCAACTCCTGAGATGAGGCTGGTGTAATCGAAGTGAAATGGCTAGCTAGTTAGCGGGTTGCGCGCTAATAGCGTTTCAAACGTCACTCGCTCTGAGACTTGGAGTGGTTGTTCCCTTGCTCTGCATGGGTAACGCTGCTTCGAGTGTGGCTATTGTCGTTGTGTTCCTGGTTCGAGCCCAGGGAGGAGCGAGGAGAGGGACGGAAGCTATACTGTTACACTGGCAATACTAAAGTGCCTATAAGAACATCCAATAGTCAAAGGTTAATGAAATACAAATGGTATAGAGGGAAATAGTCCTATAATTCCTATAATAACTACAACCTAAAACTTCTTACCTGGGAATATTGAAGACTCATGTTAAAAGGAACCACCAGCTTTCATATGTTCTCATGTTCTGAGCAAGGAACTTAAATGTTAGCTTACATGGCACATATTGCACTTTTACTTTCTTCTATTATTTAAACCAAATTGAACATGTTTCATTATTTATTGGAGGCTCCCGGGGGGCGCAGTGGTTAAGGGCGCTGTACTGCAGCGCCAGCTTGTACCACCAAAGACTCTGGGTTCACGCCCAGGCTCTGTCGTAACCGGCCGCGACTGGGAGGTCCGTGGGGCAATGCACAATTGGCATAGCGTCATCCAGGTTAGGGAGGGTTTGGCCGGTAGGGAAATCCTTGTCTCATCGCGCACCAGCGACTCCTGTGGCGGGCCGGGCTGTGTTAAGAAGCAGTGCGGCTTGGTTGGGTTGTGTATCGGAGGACGCATGACTTTCAACCTTCGTCTCTCCCGAGCCTGTACGGGAGTTGTAGTGACGAGACAAGATAGTAGCTACTAAAACAATTGGATACCACGAAAATTGGGGAGAAAAAGGGGTCAAATAAAATAATAATAAGTGTTCATTCAGTATTGTTGTAATTGTCATTATTACAAATATATATATTTTTTTTAAATTTAAAACAATTTAAAATATATATATATATATATATATATATATATATATTTTTTTTTTTACTATTATTATTATTATATATATATATTTTAAATATAAATCGGTATCGGCTTTTTTGGTCCTCCAATAATCGGTATCGGGGTTGAAAAATCATAATCGGTCAACCTCTAATGCAGACTACCCAAGGTTGTGTTGAGTGCTAGAGCTCCAGACATCCAGAGTTCCCACACTCTGCCACAGCCTGAGGGGTAGTGAGGGAGATCATATCCGAGTAATCTTGGAGAGACAACAGGAATGTCTAATCATGAAGGATTTGGTTACGCAAAGAATCCCTCTTCTGAAGTCCTTCCAGCGGGGTTTGACCGGGTAAGGAAAAGCAATCAAGGTGGATATTCGATAACACCTGGGAAACAAACATTCTACAATGCTTTGAGAAACAATTAACCAGGGCCAAAGGTTACCAAAAGGTTAAACAGTGAAGTCACATCATGCCATCTTTCCCATGAAGGTCAACAAGTAACTCTGTAAGGCGTGTTTCCTCAGGTATTTTATTACTTGTGTATTAACAACATTATGTGGCACCTGCATGACAGTGTCTCCTTTAAAAAAGGCAGCGCATGCTATCACGCAAGCTATCAATGACTTGTTTTGCAACACGTTGATATGTGTTTGAAATAAACTATGAATTGCTCCTGCTCTCTGGAAACAATTCTAGAGATTTGAATTCATGTATTTTTTTTTGTCCTTTATTTAACCAGGAAAAGTCAATGAGATTGACATGTATTTTCCAAGTGAGCCCTGGTCAATATGGTAAAAGTGCTAATTAGGTACAGTAGGTGGTTGTCTAGGCTATGTAAACAGCATACCAGATATTATTGATGCAGTATGGATATGCATGGGATGGAGGGGGAAAATGTAGGGGATGGGGCTTCAAGATAAAGTTACTACCTTTAGAGTAAGGATTCTTAGTTCTATCTACTGCCAATTCCTGGAAGAGCAGATTGTATCACATTGCTTGCCCAGGCCGGAATAGAAAGTATTGAGCCATGGGGAAACATCAGAAACACGGACAGATAGGGTTTCTAATGGTTTCTAATGGTATCTAATGGATCCACGTCACAACGTACAGCCCAGGGACAGTGAGACAAGGCTATATGGTTTCTAATGGATCCACGTCACACCGCACAGCCCAGGAACAGTGAGGCAAGGCTATATGCATCTACGTCACAATGTACAGCCCAGGGACAGTGAGACAAGGCTATATGGTTTCTAATGGATCCACGTCACAACGTACAGCCCAGGGACAGTGAGACAAGGCTATAGGGTTTCTAATGGATCCACGTCACAACGTACAGCCCAGGGACAGTGAGACAAGGCTATATGGTTTCTAATGGATCCACGTCACAACGTACAGCCCAGGGACAGTGAGACAAGGCTATAGGGTTTCTAATGGTTTCTAATGGATCCACGTCACAACGTACAGCCCAGGAACAGTGAGACAAGGCTATAGGGTTTCTAATGGTTTCTAATGGATCCACGTCACAACGTACAGCCCAGGGACAGTGAGACAAGGCTATAGGGTTTCTAATGGTTTCTAATGGATCCACGTCACAACGTACAGCCCAGGGACAGTAAGACAAGGCTATATGGTTTCTAATGGATCCACGTCACAACGTACAGCCCAGGGACAGTGAGACAAGGCTATATGGTTTCTAATGGATCCACGTCACAACGTACAGCCCAGGGACAGTGAGACAAGGCTATATGGTTTCTATGGATCCACGTCACAACGTTCAGCCCAGGGACAGTGAGACATGGCTATAGGTTCAGCTTTCTCAATGTTTATTTACCCTTCCTTCCTGCCCCACTGAGAAGATTACAGGCCAAGTCAATCCCCCTGTTGATATTGGGGAAGAGGATCCTTGCCCTGACAACACAGACAGTACATGCTGTGACAGCAGCGTGTCAGTTAGCACATAACATAACCAGCACAGCGGACTCAAACTCTTCAGACATGGGTGGCTCTCCGTTTCACAACAATTCTCCCATGAAACGTTACACTGCTGGTTTTAGCCTCCCCCTTTCCTCAAGAGTAAATAGAATCAGAGCAGGGTTTGAGATGAATGGTGTCACACTGCTGGCACCCTCTGGCCTTGACAGGAAATACACTGCTGGCACCCTCTGGCCTTGACAGGAAATACACTGCTGGCACCCTCTGGCCTTGACAGGAAATACACTGCTGGCACCCTCTGGCCTTGACAGGAAATACACTGCTGGCACCCTCTGGCCTTGACAGGAAATACACTGCTGGCACCCTCTGGCCTTGACAGGAAATACACTGCTGGCACCCTCTGGCCTTGACAGGAAATACACTGCTGGCACCCTCTGGCCTTGACAGGAAATACACTGCTGGCACCCTCTGGCCATGACAGGAAATACACTGCTGGCACCCTCTGGCCATGACAGGAAATACACTGCTGGCACCCTCTGGCCATGACAGGAAATACACTGCTGGCACCCTCTGGCCATGACAGGAAATACACTGCTGGCACCCTCTGGCCATGACAGGAAATACACTGCTGGCACCCTCTGGCCATGACAGGAAATACACTGCTGGCACCCTCTGGCCATGACAGGAAATACACTGCTGGCACCCTCTGGCCATGACAGGAAATACACTGCTGGCACCCTCTGGCCTTGACAGGAAATACACTGCTGGCACCCTCTGGCCTTGACAGGAAATACACTGCTGGCACCCTCTGGCCATGACAGGAAATACACTGCTGGCACCCTCTGGCCATGACAGGAAATACACTGCTGGCACCCTCTGGCCATGACAGGAAATACATCTGGACACGGGCTCGGTGATCTGGACACGGGCTCGGTGATCTGGATACGGGCTCGGTGATCTGGACACGGGCTCGGTGATCTGGACATTTCTGACAAGTTATAAATAGCTCTCTAAGGTGTTCAATGACTAACATGACAAGAGGAACTGATGATTCACTACTCAGTCAGTCACACACCCCCCCTCCCCGCCGACCACTCACGCCCCTCACAGTTTGGGAATCACTAAGCAAAGGAAGTGGCTCTGGGCTTTAAATGGATTTCACATCTCTGTTCTCTCCCTCTCTAGCTCAGGATAGAACACATGCCAATGTTCCATTCAGAGAACACTAAATTCTCCACGTATGTGACTCTACTGTTACAAAATAGAAGTTTAATTTCTTCCGTGTCAAGTGGACAGCTGAGTCAATACCATGTGTGTGGTGACATTTGAGAAAGGATCTGGTTAATCAACTGCAGTTCTCACAGACCACTTGTCACTTGTTAGAGAATAAGAACAGAGGAGTGAGGAATGGAGCATAATTTGGCTGGAGCAGATTAAAACATTTTTTTGGAGCGTCGGTCTTCTCTTTCGATTACATTTTGCTCCAATTTCATTCCAGTGGCACTCAGCCATGAGCTCTGGGCATGCTCTGCCCAGCATATTTAATTTCCTACATCACTGTTCTTTTCAAATTTAGCCTACCCCAGCATTAATGAGCAGAGATGTTGATAGGACCATGAAATAGGTCACAGCCTGTGTCATCGATGGCCAGACAACTCGGCAGGACACGCGACAGCATCAGAGACATTTGACCACACAAAAAAAAAAGAGTACATTTGAAACAGAAGTTTTCTATCAACTGTAAAATGTGAGCGCAACAGAGCCACAGTTACAACGGAAGTATCTGATCGTCAACAGATTATAGGAAAGTTTTATTTTTTTTAACACAGGTAGGCCCTGGTTCAATACAATTCGCTAATTCGTACAAATTCATAAAAACCAAAATTAGCATTTTGGTATCCATTTTGAATTAGGCAAGCGTGATGGGCAATACCCTGTGAACGCAACAATCGCTTCCACCTTTCTTCCGGATCACATCCCCTAGTCTTTTGAATGGGCTTCACAATGACATCAAAACATTTGTGAAAACACAGTAATTTAAGACATACACTGAGTAGACCAAACATTAGGAACACCTTCCAAATGTTGAGTTGAAACCCCTTTTGATCTTCAGAACAGCTTCAGTTCATCGGGGCATGGACTCTACAAGGTATCGAAAGCGTTCCACAGGGACGTTGGCCCATGTTGACGCCAATGTTTGCCACAGTTGTCATTTGGGTGGTGAACCATTACTGATACACATGGGAAACTGTTGAGCGTGAAAAACCCAGCAGCGTTGCAGTTCTTGACACAAACCGGTGTGCCTGGCACCTACTACCATACCCCGTTCAAAGATACTTAAATATTTTGTCTTGCACATTCACCCTCTGAATGGCACACATACACAATCCATGTCTCAAGGCTTAAAAATCCTTCTTCATCCTGTCTCCTCCCCTTCCTCTACACTGATTGAAGTGGATTTAACAGGTGACATCAATAAGGGATCATAGCTTTCATGGAAAGAGCAGGTGTTCTTCAAACTTTTGACTGGTACTGTATATAATTATATCTGTGTTTGTGGATGAATTTACTCCTGCCAATTGCCTTTTATTTTTTTTTAGCTTAAAAAGACCATTGCACTACGTTAATGCCCATTGAAGACCATTCAAAAAGCTTTAAAAACTACAAGGTGGGGGGGGGGCAGTCACTTCCTAGTGACCTTCACAGCATATCACCTTAGAGATGTAAATGTTCCTCAAAGTTAAACCACTGAGCTTCCTGTTTGGAAAATATTCAAAAAGTGGACATCTGTGTCGGCTAAAGAAACATTGGGGGGGGGGGGGGGGGTCCTCCGGTTACACGTCCAGAGTGTTAATAGCGGCACCCAGGTAAGGTTGCAAAATTTCAGAAACTTTCAATAAGTTCCTGAAATCCTGGTTGGAGGATGACAGATTTCCTGCCTATCCCCTCCTGATTCCGGGAACCAAACAAGCGGGATTTCGGGAAAACCAGAGAATTGATTGAAAGTTCCGGTCATTTTGCATTCCTACAACAAGCCACTTTTGACTGGGTTGTAGAAAGCAGGGTAGCCTAATCCTATACATACTCCAGACATAGAGATGTGTGTGACGTTACACCGACACCACGTATCTCCCTCAATGTATTTTAGACACCCGACACCTCAGGCAACATAACTGATAGGCTGTTGTTAGAGAAGCAGTTCTCTGATTGACTCAAGTGCCATCCATGTTTGTATGTTGACCGAGATGTGTGGCTTCGACATTGATTTCCCCCTTAGTGAAGATTACAAATCATCACATAGTAACCTGACATCCAGGCTGCATCACAACGGGCCGTGATTGGGTGAGTCCCACAGGGCGGCGCGCAATTGGCCCAGCCGTCCGTGTTTGCCTGTGTAGGCCGTCATTGTAAATAACAATTTGTTTATAACTGACTTGCCTAGTTAAATAAAAAGTTACAATTTACAATAAATAAAATAAATATATATATTTTTTTATTTGATTGTAATGCCATCCCCGTGGAGGAAAAAAAAAAGACAAAACTGAACGAGAGACACAGCTACTGTGAGAAGGCAGTCACAGGCTGTGGAAAATAAGTTCATTTCAAAACACTCAAGACTTGTTGCTCTCGCTCTGTCTCTCCATGGTCAGGGACAACAGTGTGTATAAATTACAGGAAGCTCTGTGAAACAAGTGACTCTACACATGGGTCTAATGACAGTGACTGTGTTGAGCCTTGAGTCAGAAGTACTCTATCCAGACCAGCGAGCCCTCATCAAAACCTTTGTAATGCCTGGCGTCCCAGACATCTGTAGCATGTGTCCCTAATGTACAATAATAATAATAATTAGCAGATACTTTTAGCCAAAAGCGACTTCTACAGTCATGTATGTGTTTATTGTTCCCTAATTTTACCAGGTAAGTTGACTTACAACACATTATGTACAGGTGGTCCTGGGAATCAAACCTACTATCCTGGCATTGCAAGCACCCCGCTCCGCTAACTGAGCTACAGAGGACCCCGCTCCGCTAACTGAACTACAGAGCACCCCGCTCCGCTAACTGAGCTACAGAGGACCCCGCTCCGCTAACTGAACTACAGAGCACCCCGCTCCGCTAACTGAGCTACTGAGGACCCCGCTCCGCTAACTGAGCTACAGAGCACCCCGCTCCGCTAACTGAGCTACAGAGGACCCCGCTCCGCTAACTGAGCTACAGAGCACCCCGCTCCGCTAACTGAGCTACAGAGCACCCCGCTCCGCTAACTGAGCTACAGAGCACCCCGCTCCGCTAACTGAACTAGAGAGGACCCCGCTCCGCTAACTGAGCTACAGAGGACCCCGCTCCGCTAACTACAGAGCACCCCGCTCCGCTAACTGAGCTACTGAGGACCCCGCTCCGCTAACTGAACTACAGAGCACCCCGCTCCGCTAACTGAGCTACAGAGGACCCCGCTCCGCTAACTGAGCTACAGAGGACCCCGCTCCGCTAACTGAGCTACAGAGCACCCCGCTCCGCTAACTGAGCTACAGAACACCCCGCTCCGCTAACTGAGCTACAGAGGACCCCGCTCCGCTAACTGAGCTACAGAGGACCCCGCTCCGCTAACTGAACTACAGAGCACCCCGCTCCGCTAACTGAGCTACAGAGGACCCCGCTCCGCTAACTGAGCTACAGAGCACCCCGCTCCGCTAACTGAACTAGAGAGGACCCCGCTCCGCTAACTGAGCTACAGAGCACCCCGCTCCGCTAACTGAGCTACAGAGCACCCCGCTCCGCTAACTGAGCACCCCGCTCCGCTAACTGAGCTACAGAGCACCCCGCTCCGCTAACTGAGCTACTGAGGACCCCGCTCCGCTAACTGAGCTACAGAGGACCCCGCTCCGCTAACTGAGCTACTGAGGACCCCGCTCCGCTAACTGAGCTACAGAGCACCCCGCTCCGCTAACTGAGCTACTGAGGACCCGCTCCGCTAACTGAGCTACAGAGCACCCCGCTCCGCTAACTGAGCTACTGAGGACCCCGCTCCGCTAACTGAGCTACAGAGGACCCCGCTCCGCTAACTGAGCTACTGAGGACCCCGCTCCGCTAACTGAGCTACAGAGCACCCCGCTCCGCTAACTGAGCTACTGAGGACCCCGCTCCGCTAACTGAGCTACAGAGCACCCCGCTCCGCTAACTGAGCTACAGAGCACCCCGCTCCGCTAACTGAGCTACTGAGGACCCCGCTCCGCTAACTGAGCTACTGAGGACCCCGCTCCGCTAACTGAGCTACAGAGGACCCCGCTCCGCTAACTGAGCTACTGAGGACCCCGCTCCGCTAACTGAGCTACAGAGCACCCCGCTCCGCTAACTGAGCTACTGAGGACCCCGCTCCGCTAACTGAGCTACAGAGCACCCCGCTCCGCTAACTGAGCTACAGAGCACCCCGCTCCGCTAACTGAGCTACAGAGCACCCCGCTCCGCTAACTGAGCTACTGAGGACCCCGCTCCGCTAACTGAGCTACAGAGCACCCCGCTCCGCTAACTGAGCTACTGAGGACAGAAGACACTTAGGACCAATTCCATTTAAAATCTATAAGTACATGGATAACTGCTGTATAATCTGCAACTGCAGGTCAAAACCCTTTTTCTACCACAGTAGATTGGGTTCAAGAGAGTTCAGTTGCTTTAAGCAATTGTCTTTGACAGAGTAGATTGTTTTTCGTGGGTTAGAATGTATTTGACGTGGTAAATTGTCTGTGACGTGGTAAATTGTCTGTGACGTGGTAAATTGTCTGTGACGTGGTAAATTGTCTGTGACGTGGTAAATTGTCTGTGACGTGGTAAATTGTCTGTGACGTGGTAAATTGTCTATGACGTGGTAAATTGTCTGTGACGTGGTAAATTGTCTGTGACGTGGTAAATTGTCTGTGATGGGGTATATTTTATAGAGCAATTTTTTTCTAAATTTCCAAATTCCAATGTCAACGGAGTAAGCAACACTCCTTGAAATGTTTTGAGGATTAAAAAAATGATGGTTCTGTTTTGTTGTCCTATTTTTTTTTTTTTTTTTACCAAATAGGCTTACGGTTTGTTTGCTGAAACTCTGAAGACCATTTCCTATCAGTGTAATGTGGGAAAACACTGATCTATCAAAGATAAATGATTTCAATGCCAAGGGATCATCTTGTCCCCAATCCACCATTGTCATATCTTCTTTAGAGGGTGATTTGATTTACCCCTTATCACTAAATGCATTAGAATAGATTAAATGTTGGAATGGAGTTATTATTAAAGCACTGATTAAAATATCAAGTTCACTGATGAAAGGAGATAGAAGAAACAGATTCCCGAATATAGAAGGGAACTGGAAAATACGAGCAGAGATAACATAAACTATTCAATATGTGCTTCACACACTGAAACACAAACACACTCACGTTCTGTTTCTCTCTTGACATTTCATGACATTTCATTTGACAGTTTGAATTCATTTGCATGGCTGTCAATATCTTCATATCAAAAACATGTTCAGCAACCAGGTTCCAACTTGCCCTTTTTAATAACAGCTCCATGAGCATGCTTCCCATGCCACAATATCTCTGGATAGTCTTGGGCACTCCCCAAACGCACTCAGGAAAGCCAATTAAAATACTGAACTCACTACTTTTGATTCTATATTCAGAAACAGTGGATAGTCTCCTCATGAACAGGCAAGAGGTTGTAGGTGTCCAGACATTGCATAGGTTCCCAAAATTAAACTAGTGATGCAGTTTATTTGTGAGAATATGGTCACTTACAGCACAGTTTTCTATATTCAGGAGGACAACTACTGGCTGAAATAGGGTAAGGGTTGTAAATGATCTATTCCTCAACATGATTATCCCTGGTGATGCTTTTTGACATTTCAGTCTAATTTTAGAGTGACAATTTCATTACAACCTGTTGCCATGCAACACCTGACGTGTGGTAGGTGAGACGCAAACAGGCAAAGCTAATGTTATACATAATTGCTATGATAATATTAAATGTGACAAGATTATTGATTATGACTATCATCAACTACAGTTGTGCATTAAAAGGAGAACAGAAACACGTATGTAGCAAAAAAAGCATTGATATCATGGAGAAGTAGGTTAATTAGTGATATCTTGAATTAGCTATGATCACTCAGAAAAACGAATAGGTCAATTCTGCGCGTGCTGTACCCTGGACGATAAACAGACGTCATTTCAGCTCGTGCCTAATGTATCTGGAAAGTGCCGTACATAAAGTTCTGTAAGGACACCCGGGGTTACGTAACCATAAACAACCCAAAGTTAAATACATAGCTAATCCCCACTAGATAATAACGGGCTGAGTCGGGGACAGGTAAAATCTTACCGTATCTGTTGGGCTCTCTACTGTACTCGAGGATAGGAACAGAATCTTGTGGGTCTATGGAGTCGCCTTCAGCCCCTCCGCTGTCAGGTACAGGATCATTTTTGACCCCGTCGTCATCCTGACCGACACGGACGACCACAAACCTCTCGCTCATGTCCCTCCTGCGTCTGCCCTTATGACACTTCTCACCGTGGAGAAAAACTTCAGTCTGAAACCGGCTTTGAGTTGTGATTGAAACTCCCAGTCTGGTCGACTAGCGGGATGACAATGTACAGGACACGCGCTAATCCTTTCGATTGATTACACTCGAGGCGTGTCCATCCCTTCGTGTTCTCTCATTGGCTGGGGGGCTCGCAAACCGGTGCGAAATATAATTCAGAATTGGGTAATTGGTTATGAAAGACCTGTTAATGTCTATGTTGATGAATTGATATAACACAAAGTTTTGTTTGTCATGTTTGGGGCAATTAGAACAGCTATATCCACCCTACTTTTATTGAAACGTAAATAACTTGATATAAATGAATGCAGGCCCTATGAGAAAAATATCGTATGAGCAAAATGGGATTAAAAATGTAAAATAAAATAAAAATATAGGACAAAACACACATCACAACAAGAGAGACACCACAACACTAGATAAAGGGAGACCTAAGACAACAACATAGCATGGCAGCAACATGTGAAAACACAACATGGTAGCAACACAACATGGCAGCAACACAACATCACAAGAACATGGTAGCAACACAACATCACAAGAACATGGTGGCAACACAACATGGCAGCAACACAACATCACAAGAACATGGTGGCAACACAACATGGCAGCAACACAACATGGCAGCAACACAACATCACAAGAACATGGTGGCAACACAACATGGCAGCAACACAACATGGCAGCAGTACAAAACATGGTACAAACATGATTGGGCACAGACAACAGTACAAAGGGCAAGAAGAAGAAGGTAGAGACAGCAAAACATCACACGAAGCAGCCACAACTGTCAGTAAGAGTGTCCATGATGGAGAGTTGGAGATAAAACAGTCCAGTTTGAGTGTTTTTTGCAGCAAGTTCCAGTCGCCAGCTGCAACGAACTGAAAAGAGGAGCGACCCAGCGATTTGGAGCGGCAGGGTAGCCTAGTGGATAGAGTGTTGGATTAGTAACCGCAAGGTTGCAAGTTCAAATCCCCGAGCTGACAAGGTACAAATCTGTCGTTCTGCCCCTGAACAGGCAGTTAACCCACTGTTCCTAGGCCGTCATTGAAAATAAGAATTTGTTTTTAACTGACTTGCCTAGTTAAATAAAGATAAAATAAATGTGTGTGCTTTGGGGACCTTTAACAGAATGTGTCTGGCAGAACGGGTGTTGTATGTGGAGGATGAGGGCTGCAGTAGGTATATCAGATAGAGGGGAGTGAGGCGAATGTGAACTGTAACTCCGAAAAAATCTTCGAAATTATATTGAATGTTGCGTTTATATGTTTCGTTCAGTACATAAATAAACTGTTCGTTTTTTTTTGTTCGCGTTCATGATAGGCTAATTCTCCCTTGGGTCTAAACAAAGTCCTAACAACAAAACTGCCCCTCTAAAACACGACAAACAAGTTTGAGTGTTATTTAATCAAACATTGAATAGTGAGTGTGAGGTTTAGGAGACATTAGCACCCTCCTCTCATATCCTGTGTTCCCAATACAGAGATCCTAAAGATATTGCTGTAGCACTGACCTCATATCCTGTGTTCCCAATACAGAGATCCTAAAGATATTGCTGTAGCACTGACCTCATATCCTGTGTTCCCAATACAGATATCCTAAAGATATTGCTGTAGCACTGACCTCATATCCTGTGTTCCCAATACAGAGAGCAACTTTACGCCACCACAACGTGTTAGCTGAGTGTAGCCTCTCCTTAGTCTCCATCATAGGGCTACTGCTGAAAGTACAGTAGATGAGTGCTGAGACCGCTACCTCGCTCTACAACCAAGTTACATGAACGGTGGGACCAAAGTTAAGAAATTCTGGATTTGCTGGATTTATTAGACTACTCATTTAGCATTCATTGGGCATTTAGCCTACTGGATTTGGAGACTACTCATTTAGCATTCATTGGGGGTTTAGCCTACTGGATTTGGAGACTATTAATTTAGCCTTCATTGGAGGTTTGGCCTGTTGGATTTGGAGACTACTCATTTAGCATTCATTGGGCATTTAGCCTACTGGATTTGGAGACTACTCATTTAGCATTCATTGGGCATTTAGCCTACTGGATTTGGAGACTACTCATTTAGCATTCATTGGGCATTTAGCCTACTGGATTTGGAGACTATTAATTTAGCCTTCATTGGAGGTTTGGCCTGTTGGATTTGGAGACTACTCATTTAGCATTCATTGGGCATTTAGCCTACTGGATTTGGAGACTACTCATTTAGCATTCATTGGGCATTTAGCCTACTGGATTTGGAGACTACTCGTTTAGCATTCATTGGGCATTTAGCCTACTGGATTTGGAGACTATTTGGAGACTACTCATTTAGCATTCATTGGGCATTTAGCCTACTGGATTTGGAGACTACTCATTTAGCATTCATTGGGGGTTTGGCCTGCTGAATTTGGAGACTTCTCATTTAGCCTTCATTGGAGGTTTAGCCTAATGGATTTGGAGACTTTTCATTTAGTCTTTTGGGGGGGGGGGGGGTTTAGCCTACTGGATTTGGAGACTTTTCATTTAGTCTTTTTTGGGGGGTTTAGTCTACTGGATTTGGAGACTTTTCATTTAGCCTTTCTTTGGGGGTTTAACCTATTCATTTTGCCTTCATTTTAACAGTGTGTTTTATACTCTTAACTAGGCCCACGAGACTAGAGTTTACAAGTGAAGGAGGGAAGGAGGCTTTTATTTGTCTTTTGAGTCATGTGCATGTAGACCGTTTGTAAACTATGCCTAGGGACTATATCATTTTGAATATTTTTGGGGGAAGGTTTCCAGTAGACCACTCAGAAGTAGACACTGCTAGGGCATATCATTAAAATGTCTGAAATAGACAGATCCATTTGGATCTAATACACAAAGGAATCAATCCACCCACAATCCAGACAGAGATACATTTTATGTGGTTTTATTCCGTGAGTTCCTTCCTCAAACACTTAGCTGTATTACTGGGTGGATCCAGTAGTCCAGGTCTCAGTGAAGGCCTTCATTTTGGTAGCTTGTCCTTCATCACTCCTCCTAGGATGCTAAATTTACTCCCAGTTTACTCAATTAAACTTAAATGGTAGCTGGTATCAATTACTGTAGGCTGTAAAGTGTTCCTTACTTAAGATAGTTGTGATAGAGATTAGAACACGGGCAAGGAACAGGCGTGCCAGTGGTTGCAGGCGGCTACACCCAAATGTGGCAGATGAAAGTGTGAAATGCATCTCTATGGTCAAATTACAGTAGCTCAAGGCACTAATTATTTAGGGAAATTATACTGTATGCAATGCATAGCTATCTGTGTCGCCTAACAGAAATCAAGCCTAATTGTACCTTGAGGATGAGACAGTAGGGTATAGGGCCAAAGAAAAACCTACAAGAGCAGAGACTATCTAGGAGAGACTGACCGTAATACACCAGATTTTACTTCTGTGCTAACCCGGGATGAAAGATTACAACACTGGAAAGAAGTTGGTAAGAACATCTAGCCTAAGACATTATGCTGTGTTCTGTAGATCCTACTGTGTATTTCATTGTCACAATTCATAACAGCACCAGACTGTGCGCTGCCCACTGAGGAGTCGTAACTAACATGGTTGCTACCCCTTAATTTTCTCTTGACACTCTAGTGCTCTCCGATGGCTGTTGTCATAGTGACTCGACTCTTCAGAGAAGGAAATAAAACAAATTGGCTTCCTGACAGTCACTTAATAGGCGATTGTTAGGTGGTTTGGAGGATGCGTTTGTCCTACTTACCCCGGCACTTTAGTTTCACTCTACTGTTAAGAGGAGTGAGTTGTTATCGGGTTATGTGGGGATTTATGCTTTATCATAAATGCAATATTTCTGTTGTTGTGATACATAGCTCAGGCTTGTCTTTGTACAGCTTTAGTTTTAGGATGAATTGGTTATGAAATACTTGCCAGACTCTATCCTCTAATCTAAAACAGGTAAGACATAATTCCATGCTATAGCATATCTGCTATGTAGATTCTATAAATAAGTTGGGAATCTTACCAGAGTCCTATCTGACGTACCTACTACTGTGACACAATCCTATGTCATGTCGGGTGTAGAAAGGGTCTCTGACCTCTAAGGTTACCCTTTCATGTCAGTGTAATAACCTGAGATATGATGTCTAAATGTGGGTCAGCGGTGTACAGTACTACAGTACCCTGAAAGGCACCTTTTACTCAGCACTGGTCCCCCCCCCCCCAACTGCTCTGCCATTGTGCTTTCTCTGTCACAACACACAGCTGTGGGGAGGGGAGGTTACTTGCAGATGGGATCCTGTCTGTAACTGAATCCCAGGGGTGTTCTCTATTCAGAGGGGACTGCTGTGTGTGTGTGTATGTGTATGTGTGTGTGTGTGTGTGTGTGTGTGTGTGTGTGTGTGTGTGTGTGTGTGTGTGTGTGTGTGTGTGTGTGTGTGTGTGTGTGTGTGTGTGTGTGTGTGTGTGTGTGTGTGTGTGTGTGTGTGTGTGCACTCGTGCTCCAATGGCTGTATTGACTGGCTATGTAAATGCATGAGCAGGCATCCTCCATCATTAGGTTATGAAATGTGGTGGTTCAGGGTCCTCAGATGTTTCCTCTCTGGTGCAGCCACGTCAGCAGCAGCAGCAGTAGGGTCAGTGTGGGCTTTTGTCCCCCAGCCCCATACCTCTCTGTGGGCTGTGTGACAGCGGTGATGGCCCCAGCCCCCATGCCTCTCTGTGGGCTGTGTGACAGCGGTGATGTCCCCAGCCCCCATGCCTCTCTGTGGGCTGTTTGACAGCGGTGATGTCCCCAGCCCCCATGCCTCTCTGTGGGCTGTGTGACAGCGGTGATGTCCCCAGCCCCCATGCCTCTCTGTGGGCTGTGTGACAGAGGTGATGTCCCCAGCCACCATGCCTCTCTGTGGGCTGTGTGACACCGGTGATGGCCCCAGCCCCCATGCCTCTCTGTGGGCTGTGTGACAGCGGTGATGTCCCCAGCCACCATGCCTCTCTGTGGGCTGTGTGACAGCGGTGATGTCCCCAGCCACCATGCCTCTCTGTGGGCTGTGTGACAGCGGTGATGTCCCCAGCCACCATGCCTCTCTGTGGGCTGTGTGACACCGGTGATGGCCCCAGCCCCCATGCCTCTCTGTGGGCTGTGTGACAGCGGTGATGTCCCCGGTCACAATGAAAAGAGAGGCCTGAAAGATGGATCAAAACAACCTTTGGGGGTGGAGGAAATGATGCAATAGGGCTCAACCCTTCTCTGTGTTTCCAAATTCACTGACGTGCATGCCCCCAAGCTCTCATAACTCCTGGGGGAATGAATGCCAGGTGCTGGCTATGTTCTTTTACAGTGTGTGGCATGTTAATGAAAACCATTTGTTTTTACCTACTGTGATACAATCATACTGTATGTCATGTACTGTGTAAAAAGGGTCTCTAACCTTTCATGTCAGCGTAATAGCCGGCTTCGCCTCGTTGCTATGACCACTTCACAACCATGGTAGAAATGTCATAACACATGGCCTCTCATGTATTATCGCTTAGTTTTAAACCGGGTCGTTCAAGCCCTGAATGCTGATTGGCTGAAAGCCGTGGTATATCAGATCGTATACCACGGGTACTTGTTTACTGTTTCTAATTACGTTGGTAACCAGATTTAAAAAACAATAAGGGAACTCGGGGGTTTGTGGTATAAAAACGGCCTAAAAACAGCCCTTAGCCATGGGGTATATTGGCCATATACCACACCCCCTCGAGCCTTATTGATTTAATAGATCCTCTAAGATCACTACCCTGGGGGTCTTTGTTTCCATTTTCCGCCCCTGCGGAGTGGATTGGACCGGACACTGCCTGCCTGGCTCTCTCAGGCTTTGTCTCAGCTGTTCTGGGTTATTTTGAGAGGTGGACAAAGAGGAATTGGATGTTTGACATACCAGGGGAGACAGACAGGCTGCCCAACCCCACTGCATGGAGGCAGCACTGGGCTGCTAGAGCACAGCATGGTCCCACACTACCCCGTCCCCTCTCTCTCCTCACATGTTGACATATTGATCGTGCTTAAACACTGTACATAGAAACCAGTTACCATATCTATGCACGTACAGTGTGCAGTATGCATATACACTTGAGTGTCCCATATAGGCCTTTTATAGCTAGTCGAGGCGTGACACTGCTATCAAAATAATTGTGATGCGTCTGTCAAAGTGTCTCAAGCTTACTTGTTGATGCACTTACATGGACATCAAATTAGTGTAGAGATTAAAATAATACATTCTTGGCCACTTGCCAGCCAGTCTTGCATCCATGACTCTGCTAAGTGCTCCCAGCTGATTCTATTCCTCATCTTTATGTCACGGTGAGATGAAGATTAAGAAAGTATTTTGAGAGTCATGATTGGAGGACAAAAATGTTCCTGTTTAGACAAACGTGTAAGTGAAAGGTTTTTTGATTCTGCAGATTGATGGTATTTAATATTACACTTTTAGATACAGGATCAGTCAATAGTTTGGACACACCGACTCATTCAGGGGTTTTTCTTTATTCTTACTATTTTCTACATTGTAGAATAATAGTGAAGACATCAAACTATGAAATTACACATATGGAATCATGTAGTAACAAAAAAAACTGTTAGCCACCCTTTGCCTTGAAGACAGCTTTGCACACTCATTGCATTCTCTCAACCAGCTTCACCGGGAATGCTTTCCAACAGTCTTGAAGGAGTTCCCACATATGCTGCTTTTCCTTCACTCTGCGGTCCAACTCATCCCAAACCATCTCAACTGCTTTGAGGTCGGGTAATTGTGGAGGCCAGGTCATCTGAAGAAGCACTCCGTCAATCTCCTTCTTGGTCAAATAGCCCTTACACAGCCTGGAAGTGTGTTATGGGTCAATGTCCTGTTGAAAAACAAATGACTGTCACACTAAGCACAAACCAGATGGGATGGCATATCACTGCAGAATGCTGTGGTAGCCATGCTGGTTAAGTGTGCCTTGAATTCTTAATAAATCCCTGATTGTGTCACCAGCAAAGTACCCCCACACCATCACACCTCCTCCTCAATACTTCACGGTGAGAACCACACATGCGGAGATCATCCGTTCACCTACTCTGCATCTTACAAAGACACAACAGTTGGAACCAAAAATCTGACCAAAGGACAGATTTCCACGGGTCTAATGTCCATTGCTCGTGTTTCTTGCCCCAAGCAAGTCTCTTCTTATTAATGGTGTCCTTTAGTAGTGGTTCCTTTGAAGCAATTCAACCATGAAGGCCTGATTCACGCAGCCTCCTCTCAACAGTTGATGTTGAGATGTGTCTGTTACTTGAACTCTGTGAAGCATTTATTTGGGCTGCAATCTGAGGTGCAGTTAATTGCCCATTTCTGAGGCTGGTAACTCTAATTAACTTATCCTCTGCAGCGGAGGTAACTCTGGGTCTTCCAGAGGCGGTCCTCATGAGAGCCAGTTTCATCATAGCTCTTGATGGTTTTTGCGACTGTACTTCAGGAAACTTTCAGAGTTCTTGAAATGTTCCGTATTGACTGACCTTCATGTCTTAAAGTAAGGATGGCCTGTCGTTTCTCTTTGCTTATTTGAGCTGTTCTTGCCAAAATATGGACTTGGTCTTTTATCAAATAGGGCTATTTTCTGTATACAACACCTACCGTGACACAACACAGATGATTGGCTCAAACACATTAAGAAGGAAAGAAATTCCACAAATTAACTTTTAACAAGGCACACCTGTTAATTGAAATGCATTCCAGGTGACTACCTCATGAAGCTGGTTGAGAGAATGCCAAGAGTGTGCAAAGATGTCATCAAGGCAAATAGTGGCTACTTTGAAGAATATGTGGATTCCATATGTGTTATTTCATAGTTTAGATTTTTTCACTATTATTCTACAATGTAGAAAATAGTAAAAATAAAGAAAAACCCTTGAATGAGTAGGTACGTGCGTCCAAACTTTTGACTGGTACTGCGTGTTCCTCAGTGACTATGCAGTCTTTTAACTTTTGCCATGGTTTGCCCTCCTCAGGGCTTCACAAAAAGGTGACATTTGATTCCCTTCGAAGGGTATTATTTCGCCTCCATAAGACAGGAAACCGTACTCTCTTTCACACCCCCACATTTAAAGTCAACGGGTATAGATTGTGATGATGACCCTACACTTGTGGAAAACTTGTGTTACTGGTTAACATCTTAATGTGGTGTTGATTGTTGTTGAATGAATTCCACCAGGATATGTCACCCATGCATTAATTGTTACTCATCATTCAGACATATGTGGGACTCCCACCCGTGACTCATATTGATGGATAAAATGTGGCTAATATAAACAGGAACCTATTCTAGACTTAGACTCAACTCTTGAGTGTGAAGAGAATACTCCCCTCAAGCTGTCTAAGACGGTTATCTACTTGACCCAGTGGCATCCCTCATGCTGTCTAAGACTGTTATCCACTTGGCCCAGTGGCTCTGCCCAGGGGTGTAGTGGAGGGTCAACACAGAGAGACATAACCAGGGGTGTTGTGGAGGGTCAACACAGAGAGACATAACCAGGGGTGTAGTGGAGGGTCAACACAGAGAGACATAACCAGGGGTGTAGTGGAGGGTCAACACAGAGAGACATAACCAGGGGTGTTGTGGAGGGTCAACACAGAGAGACATAACCAGGGGTGTAGTGGAGGGTCAACACAGAGAGACATAACCAGGGGTGTTGTGGAGGGTCAACACAGAGAGACATAACCAGGGGTGTAGTGGAGGGTCAACACAGAGAGACATAACCAGGGGTGTTGTGGAGGGTCAACACAGAGAGACATAACCAGGGGTGTAGTGGAGGGTCAACACAGAGAGACATAACCAGGGGTGTAGTGGAGGGTCAACACAGAGAGACATAACCAGGGGTGTGGTAGAGGGTCAACACAGAGAGACATAACCAGGGGTGTAGTGGAGGGTCAACACAGAGAGACATAACCAGGGGTGTAGTGGAGGGTCAACACAGAGAGACATAACCAGGGGTGTAGTGGAGGGTCAACACAGAGAGACATAACCAGGGGTGTAGTGGAGGGTCAACACAGAGAGACATAACCAGGGGTGTTGTGGAGGGTCAACACAGAGAGACATAACCAGGGGTGTTGCCCAATATACAAAGAACGTCAGTTGGAAGTGCTGACGTCACAATGAGGAGCTTTAGAATCTTGATGAAATCAGTTGAACAACCTTTTGCTGAAAAATGCTTTTAGGGAGCGTTACCTTTTTCACCACGACCAGTGAGTTTACCCACCAATTTTTTGGGCAATAAAGCCTGTATAAAATAAATAATTAAAATACTGAGCTATATCGTATGCTCAACATTTTTTTTAAATTATATTATTTTATACTAATACAATTGCTCAGAGAAAGACATTTAGTTTTTTTTTCTCAAAAAGGTAGAGGTCAGAATTATTGTCACCCCAGTAGTCAAAAGTTTAGTATTTGGTCACATATACCTAGCACGCAATAATTACATTAAGCTTGTGACTCTACAAACTTGTTGGATTCATTTGCAGTTTGTTTTTGGTCGTGTTTCAGATTATTTTATGCCCGACAGAAATTAATGGTAAATAATGAATTGTGTCATTTTGGAGTCACTTTTATTGTAAATAAGAATAGAATATGTGTCTAAACACTCCTACATTAATCTGGATGTTACCATGATTACGGATAATCCGGAATCAGTGTCAAAGATCATACCCCCAAGACATGCTAATCTCCTTGTTCTTCTTTTGGTATTTTTTTAGGATCCCCATTAGCTGTTCCTGGGTTCCACACAAAACATGAAACATGACAAAATACAGAGCATTAGTAGACAAGAACATCTCATGGAGAGAACTACATATATTTAAAACAAGAAGACCACAACTTAAAGGTTCTGTACTGACTCAATAATGAAAAAAATAAACGCTTCCTGGTCGGCTCCCCTCTCGCCACTGAGATTCTATTACCAGGGCTGAGTCACTGGCTTGCTCTCGCTCTCCCATGCCGGTAGAGTCACTGACGTGATCTTTCTGTCTGGTTTTGCACCCCCGCCCCTCCCTTGTGCTGTGGGGAGATCTTCGTGGGCTATACTCGGCCTTGTCTCAGGGTATTAGGTTAGTGGTCTCTTGATATCCCTTTGGTGGTGTGGGGGCTGTGCTTTTACAAAGTGGGTGGGGTTACATCCTGCCTGGTTGACCCCGTCCCCGGTTAACTTTAGAAGGGGCCACAGTGTCCCCCCGTCAGTCCCCAGTATCTATGCTGTCATAGTCTGTGCCGGGGGGACAGGGTCAGTCTGTCCTATCTGGTATAATTCTCCTGTCTGACCTGGTATCCGATGTCACTTTAATAATGTTTACATACTGTTTTACCCACTTCATATGTATATACTGTATTCTAGTTCATCCTACATAACTACTGCTGTCCACTTCATATGTATATACTGTATTCTAGTTCATCCTACATAACTACTGCTGTCCACTTCATATGTATATACTGTATTCTAGTCATGGTTCATCCTATATAACTACTGCTGTCCACTTCATATGTATATACTGTATTCTAGTTCATCCTACATAACTACTGCTGTCCACTTCATATGTATATACTGTATTCTAGTCATGGTTCATCCTATATAACTACTGCTGTCCACTTCATATGTATATACTGTATTCTAGTTCATCCTACATAACTACTGCTGTCCACTTCATATGTATATACTGTATTCTAGTTCATCCTACATAACTACTGCTGTCCACTTCATATGTATATACTGTATTCTAGTTCATCCTACATAACTACTGCTGTCCACTTCATATGTATATACTGTATTCTAGTCATGGTTCATCCTATATAACTACTGCTGTCCACTTCATATGTATATACTGTATTCTAGTTCATCCTACATAACTACTGCTGTCCACTTCATATGTATATACTGTATTCTAGTCATGGTTCATCCTATATAACTACTGCTGTCCACTTCATATGTATATACTGTATTCTAGTCATGGTTCATCCTACATAACTACTGTTGTCCACTTCATATGTATATACTGTATTCTAGTTCATCCTATATAACTACTGTTGTCCACTTCATATGTATATACTGTATTCTAGTCATGGTTCATCCTACATAACTACTGCTGTCCACTTCATATGTATATACTGTATTCTAGTCATGGTTCATCCTATATAACTACTGCTGTCCACTTCATATGTATATACTGTATTCTAGTCATGGTTCATCCTATATAACTACTGCTGTCCACTTCGTATGTATATACTGTATTCTAGTTCATCCTACATAACTACTGCTGTCCACTTCAAATGTATATACTGTATTCTAGTCATGGTTCATCCTATATAACTACTGCTGTCCACTTCATATGTATATACTGTATTCTAGTCATGGTTCATCCTACATAACTACTGCTGTCCACTTCATATGTATATACTATATTCTAGTCATGGTTCATCCTATATAACTACTGTTGTCCACTTCATATGTATATACTGTATTCTAGTTCATCCTATATAACTACTGTTGTCCACTTCATATGTATATACTGTATTCTAGTTATGGTTCATCCTATATAACTACTGTTGTCCACTTCATATGTATATACTGTATTCTAGTTCATCCTATATAACTACTGTTGTCCACTTCATATGTATATACTGTATTCTAGTCATGGTTCATCCTACATAACTACTGCTGTCCACTTCATATGTATATACTGTATTCTAGTCATGGTTCATCCTATATAACTACTGCTGTCCACTTCATATGTATATACTGTATTCTAGTCATGGTTCATCCTACATAACTACTGCTGTCCACTTCATATGTATATACTGTATTCTAGTCATGGTTCATCCTATATAACTACTGCTGTCCACTTACATTTACATTTACATTTAAGTCATTTAGCAGACGCTCTTATCCAGAGCGACTTACAAATTGGTGCATTCACCTTATGACCTCCAGTGGAACAGTAGTGCATCTAAATCTTTTCAGGGGGAGGGGGGGTGAGAGGGATTACTTTATCCTATCCTAGGTATTCCTTAAAGAGGTGGGGTTTCAGGTGTCTCCGGAAGGTGGTGATTGACTCCGCTGTCCTGGCGTCGTGAGGGAGTTTGTTCCACCATTGGGGGGCCAGAGCAGCGAACAGTTTTGACTGGGCTGAGCGGGAACTGTACTTCCTCAGTGGTAGGGAGGCGAGCAGGCCAGAGGTGGATGAACGCAGTGCCCTTGTTTGGGTGTAGGGCCTGATCAGAGCCTGGAGGTACTGAGGTGCCGTTCCCCTCACAGCTCCGTAGGCAAGCACCATGGTCTTGTAGCGGATGCGAGCTTCAACTGGAAGCCAGTGGAGGGAGCGGAGGAGCGGGGTGACGTGAGAGAACTTGGGAAGGTTGAACACCAGACGGGCTGCGGCGTTCTGGATGAGTTGTAGGGGTTTAATGGCACAGGCAGGGAGCCCAGCCAACAGCGAGTTGCAGTAATCCAGACGGGAGATGACAAGTGCCTGGATTAGGACCTGCGCCGCTTCCTGTGTGAGGCAGGGTCGTACTCTGCGGATGTTGTAGAGCATGAACCTACAGGAACGGGCCACCGCCTTGATGTTAGTTGAGAACGACAGGGTGTTGTCCAGGATCACGCCAAGGTTCTTAGCGCTCTGGGAGGAGGACACAATGGAGTTGTCAACCGTGATGGCGAGATCATGGAACGGGCAGTCCTTCCCCGGGAGGAAGAGCAGCTCCGTCTTGCCGAGGTTCAGCTTGAGGTGGTGATCCGTCATCCACACGGATATGTCTGCCAGACATGCAGAGATGCGATTCGCCACCTGGTCATCAGAAGGGGGAAAGGAGAAGATTAATTGTGTGTCGTCTGCATAGCAATGATAGGAGAGACCATGTGAGGTTATGACAGAGCCAAGTGACTTGGTGTATAGCGAGAATAGGAGAGGGCCTAGAACAGAGCCCTGGGGGACACCAGTGGTGAGAGCACGTGGTGTGGAGACGGATTCTCGCCACGCCACCTGGTAGGAGCGACCTGTCAGGTAGGACGCAATCCAAGCGTGGGCCGCGCCGGAGATGCCCAACTCGGAGAGGGTGGAGAGGAGGATCTGATGGTTCACAGTATCGAAGGCAGCCGATAGGTCTAGAAGGATGAGAGCAGAGGAGAGAGAGTTAGCTTTAGCAGTGCGGAGCGCCTCCGTGATACAGAGAAGAGCAGTCTCAGTTGAATGACTAGTCTTGAAACCTGACTGATTTGGATCAAGAAGGTCATTCTGAGAGAGATAGCGGGAGAGCTGGCCAAGGACGGCACGTTCAAGAGTTTTGGAGAGAAAAGAAAGAAGGGATACTGGTCTGTAGTTGTTGACATCGGAGGGATCGAGTGTAGGTTTTTTCAGAAGGGGTGCAACTCTCGCTCTCTTGAAGACGGAAGGGACGTAGCCAGCGGTCAGGGATGAGTTGATGAGCGAGGTGAGGTAAGGGAGGAGGTCTCCGAAATGGTCTGGAGAAGAGAGGAGGGGATAGGGTCAAGCGGGCAGGTTGTAGGGCGGCCGGCCGTCACAAGACGCGAGATTTCATCTGGAGAGAGGGGAGAAAGAGGTCAGAGCACAGGGTAGGGCAGTGTGAGCAGAACCAGCGGTGTCGTTTGACTTAGCAAACGAGGATCGGATGTCGTCGACCTTCTTTTCAAAATGGTTGACGAAGTCATCTGCAGAGAGGGAGGAGGGGGGAGGGGGAGGAGGATTCAGGAGGGAGGAGAAGGTTGCAAAGAGCTTCCTAGGGTTAGAGGCAGATGCTTGGAATTTAGAGTGGTAGAAAGTGGCTTTAGCAGCAGAGAGAGAAGAGGAAAATGTAGAGAGGAGGGAGTGAAAGGATGTCAGGTCCGCAGGGAGGCGAGTTTTCCTCCATTTCCGCTCGGCTGCCCGGAGCCCTGTTCTGTGAGCTCGCAATGAGTCATCGAGCCACGGAGCGGGGAGGAGGACCGAGCCGGCCTGGAGGATAGGGGACATAGAGAGTCAAAGGATGCAGAAAGGGAGGAGAGGAGGGTTGAGGAGGCAGAATCAGGAGATAGGTTGGAGAAGGTTTGAGCAGAGGGAAGAGATGATAGGATGGAAGAGGAGAGAGTAGCGGGGAGAGAGAGCGAAGGTTGGGACGGCGCGATACCATCCGAGTAGGGGCAGTGTGGGAAGTGTTGGATGAGAGCGAGAGGGAAAAGGATACAAGGTAGTGGTCGGAGACTTGGAGGGGAGTTGCAACGAGGTTAGTGGAAGAACAGCATCTAGTAAAGATGAGGTCGAGCGTATTTCCTGCCTTGTGAGTAGGGGGGGGAAGGTGAGAGGGTGAGGTCAAAAGAGGAGAGGAGTGGAAAGAAGGAGGCAGAGAGGAATGAGTCAAAGGTAGGCGTGGGGAGGTTAAAGTCGCCCAGAACTGTGAGAGGTGAGCCGTCCTCAGGAAAGGAGCTTATCAAGGCATCAAGCTCATTGATGAACTCTCCGAGGGAACCTGGAGGGCGATAAATGATAAGGATGTTAAGCTTGAAAGGGCTGGTAACTGTGACAGCATGGAATTCAAAGGAGGCGATAGACAGATGGGTAAGGGAGAAAGAGAGAATGACCACTTGGGAGAGATGAGGATCCCGGTGCCACCACCCCGCTGACCAGAAGCTCTCGGGGTGTGCGAGAACACGTGGGCAGACGAAGAGAGAGCAGTAGGAGTAGCAGTGTTGTCTGTGGTGATCCATGTTTCCGTCAGTGCCAAGAAGTCGAGGGACTGGAGGGAGACATAGGCGGAGATGAACTCTGCCTTGTTGGCCGCAGATCGGCAGTTCCAGAGGCTACCGGAGACCTGGAACTCCACGTGGGTCGTGCGCGCTGGGACCACCAGATTAGGGTGGCCGCGGCCACGCGGTGTGGAGCGTTTGTATGGTCTGTGCAGAGAGGAGAGAACAGGGATAGACAGACACATAGTTGACAGGCTACACAAGAGGCTACGCTAATGCAAAGGAGATTGGAATGACAAGTGGACTACACGTCACGAGTGTTCAGAGAGTTAAACTTACGTAGCAAGAATCTTATTGACCAAAATGATTAAAATGATACAGTACTGCTGAAGTAGGCTAGCTGGCAGAGGCTGCGTTGTTGACTAAGTAGGCTAGTTGGCATTGGCTGCGTTGTTGACACTACACTAATCAAGTCGTTCCGTTGAGTGTAATAGTTTCTACTGTGCTGCTATTCGGGGCTAGCTGGCTAGCTAGCAGTGTTGATTACGTTACGTTGCGTTAAAGAACGACAATAGCTGGCTAGCTAACCTAGGAAATCGCTCTAGACTACACAATTATCTTTGATACAAAGACGGCTATGTAGCTAGCTATGTAGCTAGCTACGATCAAACAAATCAAGCCGTTGTACTGTAATGAAATGAAATGAAAAATGTGATACTACCTGTGGAGCGAAGCGAAATGCGACCGGATTGTTGAGTGCAGAAGTTCTGTTCGGTAGACGTTGGCTAGCTGTTGGCTAGCTAGCAGAGTCTCCTATGTTAAGGACGACATAAAACTACACACTCTAAACTACACAATTATCTTGGGTACGAAGACAGCAAAGACAACTATGTAGCTAGCTAACACTACACTAATCAAGTCGTTCAGTTGAGTGTAATAGTTGTGCTGCTAATCGGTAGACGGTGGACTAGCTAACGGTGGACGTTAGCTAGCTGGCTAGCTGCAGGGCAGTGTAGACTGCGTTAGGACGACGAAATACGATAATTACGCAATTATCTATGATACAAAGACGGCTGTGTAGCTAGCTAAGAAGAAATTGCTAAGATTAGACAAATCAAACCGTTGTACTATAATGAAATGTAATGAAATGTAATACTACCTGCGGACCGAGTGCAGATGCGACCGCTCGCTCCAACCCGGAAGTGCGTCACTTCATATGTATATACTGTATTCTAGTCATGGTTCATCCTACATAACTACTGCTGTCCACTTCATATGTATGTGTGTATATACAGTGGGGAGAACAAGTATTTGTTACACTGACGATTTTGCAGGTTTCCCTACTTACAAAGCATGTAGAGGTCTGTAATTTGTATCATAGGTACACTTCAACTGTGAGAGACGGAATCTTAAACAAAAATCCAGAAAATCACATTGTATGATTTTTAAGTAATTAATTGCATTTTATTGCATGACATAAGTAAGAAGTGATACAAATTACAGGGGTGTACTCACTTTTGTTGCCAGCGGTTTAGACATTAATGGCTGTGTGTTGAGTTATTTTGAGGGGACATCTAAATTACACTGCTATACAAGCTGTACACTCACTACTTTACATTGTAGCAAAGCGTCATTTCTTCAGTGTTGTCACATGAAATTATATACTTACCTCTTATAGTACAACTGATTAGGAATCCCCCTTTCCCATACACAGATTTGTTTTTACCTTTATTTAACTAGGTAAGTCAGTTAAGAACAAATTATTTTTTTCAATGACAGTCTAGGAACAGTGGGTTAACTGCCTGTTCAGGGACAGATTTGTACCTTGTCAGCTCAGGGGGTTTGAACTTGCAACCTTCCGGTTACTAGTCCAACGCTCTAACCACTAGGCTACCCTGCCACCCAGATACAGTAAGTACTGTATTTTCTAAGGCAGAAATTAAAGTTGTTTCTCATTTAACCCCTAGATGGCAGTAGCTACTCACATCTTCCCAGACTCGTTCCTGACCACCAACCACTGATAATCGGTGAAACTGATTTCCTTTTTAATCAATGGACTGCTTTGACAGTATATTTGGCCCTCCAAACATATATTGTATAAAGCTAATTATTAACACTGTGTTTTTGGTTTCTCTGTTGCTGAACACTTGGTCATGTTAATGTCACTTAGACCACTGTAGCATTGATCTGTGTAAGGAGTTTTCACTCCTTTGCAAAACTCATGTTTGTATTCATCCCCTACTGCTTATCATTATGGCTAACAGACTGTAGGTTATGTCACATATCAATCATTAACCCTGTGTCAAAGTTTTAAAAAGGTCAAAACAATGTTGCAATCTACTGTATATTAGACTTAGTGTTTACCTGTTCGGGTACATAGGTTGTTCCTCAGGGAACCTCACTCTAAGGTTGATAATGCTTCTCTAAGATGGATGACATAAGAACCCTCTAGAAGATCTCCAATGCCATACAACTCTCCTTCCGTGACCTCCAATTGCTCTTAAATACAAGTACAACTAAATGCATGCTCTTCAACCGTTCGCTGCCTGCACCTGCCCGCCTTTCCAGCATCACTACTCTGGACGGCTCTGACTTAGAATACGTGGATAACTACAAATACCTAGGTGTCTGGTTAGACTGTAAACTCTCCTTCCAGACTCACATCAAACATTTCCAATCCAAAGTTAAATCTAGAATTGGCTTCCTATTTCGCAACAAAGCATCCTTCACTCATGCTGCCAAACATACAAAGGAAAGGAACAAGAGTAGGAACAGTCTGGGGACAAGAGTAGGAACAGTCTGGGGACTGTTCCAGGCCAGACTGGGGACTGTTCCAGGCCAGACTGGGAAGAACAGATCAAATAGTCCCGATAGCTGAACATTGTCTGAATCCCTGTATTAGTCACAGGCCAGTATTGACTTTCCCACCAATACAAAGAGAGTGCAAAGTTGTTATCAAGGCAAAGGGTTGCTACTTTGAAGAATCTGAAACATAAAATATATTTTGATTTGTTTAATAGTTTTTGGGTTACTACATGATTCCATATGTGTTATTTCATGTCTTCAAGTTTTCACTATTACAATGTAGAAAATAGTACAAATAAAGAAAAACCCTTGAACGAGTAGGGGTGTCCAAACTTTTGACTGTTACTGTATGTATGCACAATGGTAAAATGTGTCGGTGAGTTATGATTTTAGAACATTTCTAATGAAATGTGCCTGTGTCTAGGAATGGTAAATTGTTGCAATACATTTGCATACTCATAAAAAATAATGTTATTCTTTCACATCTAAACAGGAACGATATCAACATAATATTAGTTTTATTAATGCCTGTGTCAGAATATATTATTTCACATTTACATGATTTCCACCCTCAGAACCAAGGATGGAACCTCCATTATGTGTCTTCCCTGTCAGTTGCACCTCAGACTCCTGCGTATGTGCCGTTGTAGAAGAAAGGCCTGTCAGTCACACAGTGACCTACAACCTCTGGGGTCCATCTCTGGACCTTGGGCTTGCCCTCTTTGACTTGCCGGACGATGACGGTACTGCGGGACGCCAGAGAGGGGTCCTCGTCGAAAAAGTTGAAGGGACGTAGGAAGAAGCCCACGGCATTGCCGGGCGTCGCCGTATTGGGGATGTCCTCTGAGTGGGGCACGTGCAGGAAGCCCACCGTCACCCAGGCAACCAGGTCCTACACAGGAGACAGGTTGATTGATTAATTGATTAATTGGACTTATTATTTAGTTGTTATACAATTGCAATGCCATCCAGGGTAGCGAAGCTTCTGTTTTGAGTCTGAGAATGAGTTGAGTTATTGGTAACAATAGGTCTCACCTGGTTAATGATGCTTTCATCGTTGCGAATGTAGTCCTCAAAGGAGACCACCGGCTCCCAGGGGTCGTTCTGAGTGTAGATACTACTGCTGGTGGGCTCACTGTCCTTGTGTCTGGTCACAGCCAACGGGTATCTACATACAGAGGAAGATAAGACTCCAGACCGAATCTGAACTGCCTGACAGTAGATGTCAGACGCTATAATAATCTGAAACCCTCGGGCCATCGTTACAGATCACTGCATGCGTCGATAGAACTGTTATTTTCTTACCACGTTGATGGATGCTTCCGAACAAAAAAAACAATAACAAATGCTCCTGGGGCAGGAAGTGGTGCGGTTTCGCCTACCTCAGCTTTAAAGGGATAGTACCCATACTACCCCACCATATAATTAGATGGTGCCAATCTTTCCCATTCATTTTTGGTAGTGGCCTGCAGATTTCCTCTGTCTACAGTGGGAACTACTCAACAGATGGTGTGGGATGAACTGATGTTGATTGAGGTATGAACATTTGAACATCTTGGCCATGTTCTGTTATAATCTCCACCCGGCACAGCCAGAAGAGGACTGGCCACCCCACATATGCTCTCTCTAATTCTCTCTTTCTTTCTCTCTCTCGGAGGACCTGAGCCCTAGGACCGTGCCCCAGGACTACCTGACATGATGACTCCTTGCTGTCCCCAGTCCACCTGACTGTGCTGCTGCTCCAGTTTCAACTGTTCTGCCTTATTATTATTCGACCATGCTGGTCATTTATGAACATTTGAACATCTTGGCCATGTTCTGTTATAATCTCCACCCGGCACAGCCAGAAGAGGACTGGACAACCCACATAGCCTGGTTCCTCTCTAGGTTTCTTCCTAGGTTTTGGCCTTTCTAGGGAGTTTTTCCTAGCCACCGTGCTTTTACACCTGCATTGCTTGCTGTTTGGGGTTTTAGGCTGGGTTTCTGTACAGCACTTTGAGATATCAGCTGATGTACGAAGGGCTATATAAATACATTTGATGTGATTTGATTTGATTTGATTTGATGAAAACATCTAGTACACTTTGAGTTTAGGGTGAACAGTCCCTTTAGCTGTGTGTTGTCGTTACCTGGACCAGCTGATGCCGTTCTCCTCCATCCAGCCACGGGGCAGCACACTGTCGGCGTGGGAGTTGTACTGGATGCGGTAGCCCTTCTGGTGGCCCCACTTGTTCTTCTCGTTGGGATTGTAGAAGTGCACGTAGCGGGGGAACTTCTTGCCGAAGCGGAAGGCAGCACCGCGTTCCGTCTGGTGCTGGGTCTTGACGAGCTTGGATTGGACGACGGAATGTTTATGGCTCCACGGGTTCGTGAAGTTCACATACTTGAGGTTCATCGACTCAAAGCTGTTCTTCCGACCTGGAGTGTTTGACAAAAGCAATCATATTAACGGTGTCAATCAGGGTTGGGGGTCAATCAGGGTTGGGGTCAAGCAGGGTTGGGGTCAAGCAGGGCTGGGGTCAAGCAGGGCTGGTGTTTGCAATTAATTCCATTTCAATTTCAAAAGAAGAATTGAGATGCAATAGTGAATGCATTTAAAACCTCCCTTTATTGCCCTTTGTTGAGTTTAAATGCAGTGGACCTAGGCACTGAAGTAATGTTCTGAGATTGCACAGACTAGGCATATAATTACACATTTACCAGTTGTTTTGCCCATGGCACATGATATGAAAGGTTATTTTGGGTTTCTTGTCAATGATTCATCACAATGTCTGACATAATCTCATGTTATTGTATTTGGCTGGGAGCAACAATCATAAACCATCTAGGAGCAACAGCCATGATGATGTCGGACCAAAGATCTAAAATACCTTCAAGAATTGGACGTTTTCCCTAGAAGTGTGTCAGATCAAACAAAGGCTAGAACACAAGCCTGTATGTGTGAACATTGTCACCTTCATTTGTTTGGTATTTCATTTCCTTTCTATTTTGAAACTATACCAGCCCATTTGTTATTAGAAATTGCTGTATGTACATATAGACATAACTTTGTAGCTTTACAGATAGATACTTAGCAACCATTCACAGCATTACAAAATATGGTTCCTGAATCCTGAATGACATAATCACTCTACCAGATTGATAGAACAGAACTCACCAGCAATATCAAGGTCAACCTTGTAGTGGATGAGATGCGTGTGAAGGTTGCCCAGAACGTAGTTATACACCTTGGACCCGTAGTGTAGTCCGTTAGGCGTGAAGAAAGTGGCGTGGATGTAACCGGTGGCACTGACCCTGGACTCCATCACTCCGTTCTGATAGAAGAGGAAGTCCCAGATGTAGTCGTAGTTATAGACGGTGGAGGTGGTACGAAGCACCAGCACATGGTTCTCCAGACCACCGAAAAAGTTGTAGCCCCCTTGGAAGTTATTGTTGAAGTGCCTCCTCAGAGGCATCCCCGTGGTCATCTCAAACACACACAGGGCATTCTTGTAATGTACAGGCTTGTCCGTATCGTAGTAATGGTGCAGGTCTAGAAAGGTGGCGATTTCAGGGCAGTCGATGCCAGGCGCCAGCTCGAAGTCCAGGGTGCCCATGGCCCAGCCGGCGTCAATGTATTTGGTCTGCATGGCGGCGGGGGTATCGCCTGAATAGAAGGCAATGGCCTCCTGGAGACTGACCTCGTAGGCGATGCGCTCTCCGTTGAAGCGCAGGTCGAAGATCTGGAGGCCGGCTGAGGAGCGGACACGGAAGGCAAAGGACCAGCCTGCATATTCCACAAAGTTTCCATCCACATGGTAGCGAGGGCCTTGGGGCTCCACCAGCTTGGGGCCGTGGATGTCGGTGCGGGTGTTGCTGTGCCCACGGGGAATGTAAGTGGAGTACAAGTCCTTGTCGTCATGGTCAGGAAGTTTGACTTTCTCCAGTGTTCCTTTCTCGTATTGGTCCGCCAGTTCCTCCACCTTGTCAAAGTACTGGCCATTGTTCCACACCTTCTCCACCGTCCAGCGCTCAGGGTTCAGGTCTTTATGGTTCACCAGGACCTCAAAGCCCACAGGATGGATGAAGTAGCCCTCCACAAACTTCTGCAGCATGATCCAGGTCCTCCTCTCACCTGACTCCAAACCACGGGGTGCAATGTCAGCGAACGTCAGGCAGCGGTCGGTACAGTTGTGGAAGGAAAATCCCCCCGTGGTCTCAAACAGCACCTTGTGGACCTTGGCGGTGATCTTCTGCAAGATGTCGATGATGTGCGAGTACTCAGCCTTTGTAATGGGCCGTGACTCAAACCGAATGGGCTTGTCTCCCTTGAAGGTCTTCTCCCTGTACGAGGTAGGGAAGGGAAGTGGACTCACGATGATCTCGGTGATGTTGGGCTGGGACTGGTTCCCGAACTGCACCACCACCCTGGCCTGGCGCATGGGCTTGGCCTGGCCCCGATCCAGGGCCCTCAGTGCCTCGTGCTTGCGGGGCAGGTGGAGCTCCATCAGCAGAATGCTATTCTTCTTCAGGGACTTGCCCCGGGCCGCTGTCAGTCCCAACTCTGGCTTGCCTTGCAGGTAGTCCCGGACGTCGCGCATCTCATTGGGGGTCAGGTCGGCGAACATTGATGCCCCGTGGTGAGCCCACTCCCGACCACGGTCACCTTCACACACATCCAGAGCGAGCAGCAGCACCAGCAGCAGACAGAAGCACCTCATGGCCATGTCTACTGAGACACAACTGGGAGAGAAGACAGACAGACAGTGCAGAATGTGTTCTCAACCCTGTTGTTTTTCCTGTTCGACCCTTGCACATGAGCTATTAAGCTATGTCTGACGCTTATCTAATAAATGCCCTTGAGTAAACCCTCTACTGATCTTATAGCATCCCTTCTCTGTTTCATCCAGTGCTTCCTGCGCTGAAAAGAAAAACATACTTTACAGCATATCTGGCATCCAGATACAGACACATTCCCCCCACCCCCGTTCTCTCCACATCTGGCAACGCAACCTTCCTCCTCCTCCTCCTCCTCCTTCTCCTCCTCCTCCTCCTCCTTCTCCTCCTCCTCCTCCTCCTCCTCCTCCTCCTCCTCCTCCTCCTCCTCCTCCTCCTCCTCCTCCTCCTCCTCCTCCTCCTTCTCCTCCTCCTCCTCCTCCTCCTCCCCAGGTGAATCTGGGATTTATGTTTTACAGTTAGATGTTATAACATGCTTCTGTAACCCTATTTATGCAATATTGTGATATGCTGTGATGAGGCTGAACTTAAAAAAGCACGCAAATCAGTGCGCTGTAGCCAATTGCAACAAAGAAACTGACCTACTTGAGGTATGTACTTCAAATGTTGAAGGGCACAGAGTGAAACAATGTTGCTTTATCCAGAACCAGAACGGGCCAAGCAGTTGAATCCTTCCCTTTGCAGTCCCGATAGAAGATACCTATAGTATGAAAACAGGGCTCAATGAACATGTGTTTATATATAACCTTCCGCTTGGCAGCAATGGAATGTGATTGGTCAACAAGGGATTGTAAAAGTGTTGAAATCTCAGGAGTACTGTATAAATAATTTATTCCACTGGTCTGCGTGTGAAGAGGCTCCCAGGCAAAATTAGAATCAAGTGGTTTTGAACTGATTCCATTTGTGTGGAATGCTGATGTCAATTTACTATACCTAATAAGTCAAATATTTATCCTGGCAAAGGATAGTGGTTCATTACACACGAGTAATGTTCCCCTAATATGCAGGAGGTCTGAGATACTCTACTGCTCACAGAGAGTCTGAATGAATGAATGAATGAATGTAACACTTTCACTGTATGCTCATTAAGGATTATTCAAACCACAATTGGTATAATGAACTCCCATTGAGTCTCTTTATTTCACTGTTTCAAAGAGGAAATGACGTGATATTACAAATCTCTTGGATGCATACAACAGTGTGACAGTTTACATTTTATTTGCTGTTCGCTCTACCTAGTAATTTTATTTGCTGTTCGCTCTACCTAGTTATTTTATTTGCTGTTCGCTCTACCTAGTTATTTTATTTACTGTTCGCTCTACCTAGTTATTTCATTTACTGGACTGTTCGCTCTACCTAGTAATTTGATTTGCTGTTCGCTCTACCTAGTTATTTTATTTACTGGACTGTTCGCTCTACCTAGTTATTTTATTTACTGGACTGTTCGCTCTACCTAGTAATTTTATTTGCTGTTCGCTACCTAGTTATTTTATTTGCTGTTCGCTCTACCTATAGTTATTTTATTTACTGGACTGTTCGCTCTACCTAGTAATTTTATTTACTGTTCACTACCTAGTAATTTTATTTGCTGTTCGCTAACTAGTTATTTTATTTGCTATTCGCTCTACCTAGTTATTTTATTTGCTGTTCGCTCTACCTAGTTATTTTCTTTACCCTTCCCTCTACCTAGTTATTTTCTTTACCCTTCCCTCTACCTAGTTATTTTCTTTACCCTTCCCTCTGCCTAGTTATTTTCTTTACCCTTCCCTCTACCTAGTTATTTTCTTTACCCTTCCCTCTACCTAGTTATTTTCTTTCCTTTTCCCTCTACCTAGTTATTTTCTTTTCTTTTCCCTCTGCCTAATTATTTTCTTTTCTTTTCCCTCTACCTAGTTATTTCCTTTTCTTTTCCCTCTACCTAGTTATTTTCTTTTCTTTTCCCTCTACCTAGTTATTTCCTTTTCTTTTCCCTCTGCCTAGTTATTTTCTTTACCCTTCCCTCTACCTAGTTATTTTCTTTACCCTTCCCTCTACCTAGTTATTTTCTTTACCCTTCCCTCTACCTAGTTATTTTCTTTTCTTTTCCCTCTACATAGTTATTTTCTTTTCTTTTCCCTCTGCCTAGTTATTTTCTTTACCCTTCCCTCTACCTAGTTATTTTCTTTTCTTTTCCCTCTACCTAGTTATTTTCTTTTCTTTTCCCTCTGCCTAGTTATTTTCTTTTCTTTTCCCTCTACCTAGTTATTTCCTTTTCTTTTCCCTCTACCTAGTTATTTTCTTTACCCTTCCCTCTACCTAGTTATTTTCTTTACCCTTCCCTCTACCTAGTTATTTTCTTTACCCTTCCCTCTACCTAGTTATTTTCTTTTCTTTTCCCTCTACATAGTTATTTTCTTTTCTTTTCCCTCTGCCTAGTTATTTTCTTTACCCTTCCCTCTACCTAGTTATTTTCTTTTCTTTTCCCTCTACCTAGTTATTTTCTTTTCTTTTCCCTCTGCCTAGTTATTTTCTTTTCTTTTCCCTCTACCTAGTTATTTCCTTTTCTTTTCCCTCTACCTAGTTATTTTCTTTACCCTTCCCTCTACCTAGTTATTTTCTTTACCCTTCCCTCTGCCTAGTTATTTTCTTTACCCTTCCCTCTACCTAGTTATTTTCTTTTCTTTTCCCTCTACCTAGTTATTTTCTTTTCTTTTCCCTCTACCTAGTTATTTTCTTTTCTTTTCCCTCTACCTAGTTAATTTCTTTTCTTTTCCCTCTACCTAGTTATTTCCTTTTCTTTTCCCTCTACCTAGTTATTTCCTTTTCTTTTCCCTCTACCTAGTTATGTTCTTTTCTTTTCCCTCTACCTAGTTATTTGCTTTTCTTTTCCCTCTACCTAGTTATTTTCTTTTCTTTTCCCTCTACCTAGTTATTTTCTTTACCCTTCCCTCTGCCTAGTTATTTTCTTTACCCTTCCCTCTGCCTAGTTATTTTCTTTACCCTTCCCTCTACCTAGTTATTTTCTTTTCTTTTCCCTCTACCTAGTTATTTTTCTTTTCTTTTCCCACTACCTAGTTATTTTCTTTACCCTTCCCTCTACCTAGTTATTTTCTTTTCTTTTCCCACTACCTAGTTATTTTCTTTACCCTTCCCTCTGCCTAGTTATTTTCTTTACCCTACCCTCTACCTAGTTATTTTCTTTACCCTTCCCTCTACCTAGTTATTTTATTTGCTTTTCCCTCTGCCTAGTTATTTTCTTTACCCTTCCCTCTGCCTAGTTATTTTCTTTACCCTTCCCTCTACCTAGTTATTTTCTTAACCCTTCCCTCTACCTAGTTATTTTCTTTACCCTTCCCTCTACCTAGTTATTTTCTTTTCTTTTCCCTCTACCTAGTTATTTTTCTTTTCTTTTCCCACTACCTAGTTATTTTCTTTACCCTTCCCTCTACCTAGTTATTTTCTTTTCTTTTCCCTCTACCTAGTTATTTTTCTTTTCTTTTCCCACTACCTAGTTATTTTCTTTACCCTTCCCTCTGCCTAGTTATTTTCTTTACCCTTCCCTCTACCTAGTTATTTTCTTTACCCTTCCCTCTACCTAGTTATTTTCTTTTCTTTTCCCTCTACCTAGTTATTTTCTTTTCTTTTCCCACTACCTAGTTATTTTCTTTACCCTTCCCTCTGCCTAGTTATTTTCTTTACCCTTCCCTCTGCCTAGTTATTTTCTTTACCCTTCCCTCTGCCTAGTTATTTTCTTTACCCTTCCCTCTACCTAGTTATTTTCTTTACCCTTCCCTCTGCCTAGTTATTTTCTTTACCCTTCCCTCTACCTAGTTATTTTCTTTACCCTTCCCTCTACCTAGTTATTTTATTTTCTTTTCCCTCTACCTAGTTATTTTCTTTTCCCACTACCTAGTTATTTTCTTTACCCTTCCCTCTACCTAGTTATTTCCTTTTCTTTTCCCTCTACCTAGTTATTTCCTTTTCTTTTCCCTCTACCTAGTTATTTTCTTTTCTTTTCCCACTACCTAGTTATTTTATTTGCTTTTCCCTCTACCTAGTTATTTTCTTTTCTTTTCCCACTACCTAGTGCTTGGCAAGTTTCACACGATGTTTGTATAATATTCTTAAATGACCATGCAACATATTGCCAACGTGATGTTGGTGAAAACAGCCTGTTATAACAAATATAAAACATCTTGTACCTTCTAGAAAACCATCCAGGGGTGCATATGGCTATTGTGGAACTCAGCACATTGTGTTGTCTCTGTTCTCATACAAAACCTGTGAACATCATATGAAATCCTCAATGTCATTTATTTATTCAGACTATTAAGGAAAATTCAAGATAATCGGTGTCTATACCTACTATATCTACTGCGTTATCTACTATATCTACTGTGTTATTTACTATATCTACTATGTTGTCTACTATATCTACTGTGTTATCTAGTATATCTACTATATCTACTGCGTTATCTACTATGTCTACTGTGTTATCTAGTATATCTACTATGTTGTCTACTATATCTACTGTGTTATCTACTCTGCTGTCTACTTTATCTACTGTGTTATCTACTATATCTACTATGTTGTCTACTATATCTACTGTGTTATCTACTCTGCTGTCTACTTTATCTACTGTGTTATCTACTATATCTACTGTGTTGTCTACTATATCTGAGTGGAAAAAGTGTGATGATTTTGTATTTTTGATAGTCGTTGATACCGTGAACCTTTCTCTGTGTCATGTAGGCTTATTGTAGCTTACACCTCTTTGCCAGTTTGAAAGGCCTCTCCATCTCAAGCAGATAGTTCCTGTTATTAACATTAGATTTTATAGTGACGTTTTTGTACATTCTGGAGAATCACAACAATGCAGGCTGTTTCCTGTCAGTGATGGGTTGGTCCTGTTTACAGACGGTGTTGCATATGAATCTCCCCTAATGATTTAACTGATGAGAGGACACAGCTGTTTCAGATGTTTATCAGAGCTTAGAACTCTGCCAGAGAATGTTAGCATTGTTACATCTAGTGGCTTATCCATTGAAAAAGTGTCATCCTACAAATACCTAGGTATGTGGTTGGATGACAAGTTGTCCTTTAAAGTTAATGTGGATAATCTTGTGACAAATCTTCAATTGAAATTGGGTTTTTATTTTCGTAATAAGGCTGGCTTCCCGCTTATGGCTAGAAAGAAGCTTGTTCAGGCCACTTTTGTCTCTGTAATTGATTATGGTGACTTGTTGTATATGCACGCAACCTCCTCCGTCTTACAGAGACTGGACTCTGTTTATCATGCAGCTTCCTCCGTCTTACAGAGACTGGACTCTGTTTATCATGCAACCTCCTCTGTCTGACAGAGACTGGACTCTGTTTATCATGCAACCTCCTCTGTCTGACAGAGACTGGACTCTGTTTATCATGCAGCCTCCTCTGTCTGACAGAGACTGAACTCTGTTTATCATGCAACCTCCTCTGTCTGACAGAGACTGGACTGTTTATCATGCAACCTCCTCTGTCTGACAGAGACTGGTCTCTGTTTATCATGCAGCCTCTGTCTTACAGAGACTGGACTCTGTTTATCATGCAACCTCCTCTGTCTGACAGAGACTGGACTCTGTTTATCATGCGACCTCCTCCGTCTTACAGAGACTGGACTCTGTTTATCATGCAGCCTCCTCCATGTTACAGAGACTGGACGACATTGAACTGTACTACAAACAACTGGATTCCAGCTGTCTGCTTCTTACCCAAGTCCCGAGATAACCAATCACATGACTAGGACTCCAAAATGTTCAATAATGATACCAAATCTATTGACATTGAGCTTGGTGTGCTTGATGAGCTTGATGAGCCTGATGAGCTTGATGACTGTGGGCATTTTTGCTTACTTTTCATTGTTCTAAATAGAGACTGCTAGAAGGGCTATGGATCATATTAGACTGTGTAAAAATTATGGAAAGGGGTTTTCGATGCCCCCAAAAATGGGAGGACTCCTAGACCCCCCGCCGAGTTATGTCCCCCCCCCACTTTTAAAACCAAACTCCCGATATATACAGTACCAATCAAAAGTTTGGACACACCACCCGAGCCACTGCCTGTTCACCCCGCTATCATCCAGAAGGCGAGGTCAGTACAGGTGCATCAAAGCTGGGACCGAGAGACTGAAAAACAGCTTCTATCTCAAGGCCATCAGACTGTTAAACAGCCACCACTAACATTGAGTGGCTGCTGCCAACACACTGACACTGACTCAACTCCAGCCACTTTAATAATGGGAATTGATGGGAAATGATGTAAATATATCACTAGCCACTTTAAACAATGCTACCTTATATAATGTTACTTACCCTACATTATTCATCTCATATGCATACGTATATACTGTACTCTATATCATCGACTGCATCCTAATGTAATACATGTATCACTAGCCACTTTAACTATGCCACTTTGTTTACATACTCATCTCATATGTATATACTGTACTCGATACCATCTACTGTATCTTGCCTATGCTGCTCTGTACCATCACTCATTCATATATCCTTATGTACATATTCTTTATCCCCTTACACTGTGTATAAGACAGTAGTTTTGGAATTGTTAGTTAGATTACTTGTTGGTTATTACTGCATTGTCGGAACTAGAAGCACAAGCATTTCGCTACACTCGCATTAACATCTGCTAACCATGTGTATGTGACAAATAAAATGTGATTTGATTTGATTTGACCAACTCATTAAAGGGTTTTTCTTAATTTTTTTGTATTATAGAATAATAGTGAAGACATCAAACTATGAACACATGGAATAATGTAGTAACCAAAGAAGTGTTCAAAAAAATCAAAACCAGCTTCATGAGGTTTTCACTTTGACTGCTGCATTTCAATTAACAGGTGTGCCTTGTTAAAAGTACATTTGTAGAATTTCTTTCCTTCTTAATGCTTTTGCCTCAAGTAGTTAGCTGTGTGTGACAGGGTAGGGGTGGTATACAGAAGACAGCCCTATTTGGTAAAAGACAAAGTCCATATAATGGCAAGAAAAGCTCAAATACGTAAAGAGAAAATGACAGGCCATCATTATTTTATGACATAGTCAGTCAATCCGGAACATTTCAAGTGCAGTCGCAAAAACCATCAAGTGCTACATTATGATGAAACTGGCTATCATGAGGACCGCCACAGGAAAGGAAGACCCAGAGTTACCTTTGCTGCAGAGGATAAGTTCATTACAGTTACAAGCCTCAAAAATTGCAGCCCAAATAAATGCTTCACAGAGTTCAAGAAACAGACACATCTCAACGTCAACTGTTCAGAGGAGACTGCGTGAATCAGGCCTTCATGGTTAAATCGCTGCAAAGAAACCACTACTAAAGGACACCAATAAGAAGAAGAGACTTGCTTGGCCATAGAAACATGAGCAATGGACATTAGACCGGTGGAAATCTGTCCTTTGGTCTGATGAGTGCAAATTTGAGATTTTTGGTTCCAACATCTGTGTCTTTGTGAGACGCAGAGTAGGTGAACGGATGATCTCTGCATGTGTGGTTCCCACCGTGAAGCATGGAGGACGAGGTATGATGGTGTGGGGGTGTTTTGCTGGTGACACTGTCTGTGATTTATTTAGAATTCAAGGCACACTTATCCAGCATGGCTACCACAGCATTCTGCAGCGATACACCATCCCATCTGATTTGTGGGACTATCATTTGTTTTTCAACAGGACAATGACCCAACACACCTCCATGCTGTCTAAGGGATATGTGACATCAGATGACCTGAACTCCACAATCACCCAACCTCAACCCAATTGAGATGGTTTGGGATGAGTTGGACCGCAGAGTGAAGGAAAAGCAGCCAACAAGTGCTCAGCATATGTAGGAACTCCTTCAAGACTGTTGGAAAAGCATTCCAAGTGAAGCTGGTTGAGAGAATGACAAGAGTGTGCAAAGCTGTCATCATGGCAAGGGGGGTTTTACTTTGAAGAATCTCAAATATATTTTGATTTTTTTAACACTTTTTTGGTTACTACATGATTCCATATGTGTTATTTCATAGTCTTGACATCTTCACAATTATGCTACAATATAGGAAATAGTAAAAAAAAATAAGTTGTGTAGTGTGTCTGTCTTAACGATAACATTGTCTGAGTTAGTAAACTTTAAAGAATAAAAAAGTTGTCATTTAGCAGACGCTCTTATCTATAGTGACTTTCTATTCGGAAAGTTTTCATGTTTGATTTATTTCACCTTTATTTAACCAGGTAGGCCAGTTGAGAACAAGTTCTCACTTAAAACTGCGACCTGGCCAAGATAAAGCAAAGCAGTGTGACACAAACAACAACAGAGTTTCACAAACAAACATACAGTCAATAACACAAAAGAAAAGCAAATGTAAAAAATCGATGTACAGTGTGTGCAAATGTAGAAGAGTAGGGAGGTAGGCAATAAATAGGTCCTAGAGACGAAAATAATCACAATTTAGCATTAATACTGGAGAGATAGATGTACAGATGATGATGTGCAAGTAGAGATATTGGGGCACAAAAGAGCAAGAGGGTAAGTAATAATATGGGGATGAGGAAGCTGGGTGTGCTATTTACAGATTGGCTGAGTACAGGTACAGTGATTGGTAAGCTGCTCAGACAGCTGATGCTTAAAAGTTAAAGAGGGAGTTGTAAGACTCCAGCTTCAGAGATTTTTGCAATTCGTTCCAGTCATTGGCAGCAGATAGCGCGTGCTACAGGTGGGTGCTGCTATGGTGACAGGCGAGCTGAGATAAGGGGGGACTTTACCTAGCAGGGTCCTGTAGATGACCTGGAGCCAGTGGGTTTGGCGACGAGTATGAAGCAAGGGCCAGCCAACGAGAGCGTACAGGTCGCAGTGGTGGGTCGTATATGGGGCTTTGGTGACAAAACGGATGGCAGTGATAGATTGCATCCAATTCGTTGAGTAGGGTATTGGAGGCTATTTTGTAATTGACATCGCCGAAGTTGAGGATTGGTAGGATGGTCAGTTTTACAAGGGTATGTTTGGCAGCATGAGTGAAGGAGGCTTTGTTTGCGAAATAGGAAGTCAATTCTAGATGTAACTTTGGATTGGAGATGTTTGATGTGAGTCTGGAAGGAGAGTTTACAGTCTAACCAGACACCTAGGTATTTGTAGTTGTCCACGTATTCTAAGTCAGAGCCGTCCAGAGTAGTGATGTTGGACAGGCGGGCAGGTGCAGGCAGCGAACGGTTGAAGAGCATGCATTTAGTTGTACTTGTATTTAAGAGAAATTGGAGGCCACGGAAGGAGAGTTGTATGGCATTGAAGCTTGCCTGGAGGGTTGTTAATGCAGTGTCCCACGGATTGGACATTGACACTGATTGAGCAACCTTCATTTCAATTGGATAGACTGTTCTTACAAACACCCTGCATGACAAAATAGACTTTTTCCATTCCTCTCTCCACCCTCCCTATCTGTGCAGCCCAGCAGTGTGAGAATGGTCTGGTGTATGAGGTCTGTGTTCTCCCATCTGTCCCAGTGCAGCCCAGAGCTCTGACTCCCAATGTGCCACCCACTCCTGTGTGGAGAGCTGCTTCTGCCCTGCAGGCAGAATGATGACCGCTCTCCAGGCCTGTTGTGAATGACTGCAGGTAAGCTAACAATGGCAGTGTCTCAATTCAGAGATATTCCCTGCCCTCTGCATTCATTCAAACTGGGCCTGGAGAGCTGCCATTTACAACAGGCCTGGAGAGCTGCCATCATTCACACTGGGCCTGGAGAGCTGCCATCCTTCACACTGGGCCCGGAGAGCTGCCATCCTTCACACTGGGCCTGGAGAGCTGCCATCCTTCACACTGGGCCTGGAGAGCTGCCATCCTTCACACTGGGCCTGGAGAGCTGCCATCCTTCACACTGGGCCTGGAGAGCTGCCATCATTCATACTGGGCCTGGAGAGCTGCCATCATTCACACTGGGCCTGGAGAGCTGCCATCATTCACACTGGGCCTGGAGAGCTGCCATCATTCACACTGGGCCTGGAGAGCTGCCATCATTCACACTGGGCCTGGAGAGCTGCCATCATTCACACTGGGCCTGGAGAGATGCCATCATTCACACTGGGCCTAGAGCGCTGCCATTTACAACAGGCCTGGAGAGCTGCCATCCTTCACACTGGGCCTGGAGAGCTGCCATCCTTCACACTGGGCCTGGAGAGCTGCCATCCTTCACACTGGGCCTGGAGAGCTGCCATCCTTCACACTGGGCCTGGAGAGCTGCCATCCTTCACACTGGGCCTGGAGAGCTGCCATCATTCACAATGGGCCTGGAGAGCTGCCATCCTTCACACTGGGCCTGGAGAGCTGCCATTTACAACAGGCCTGGAGAGCTGCCATCCTTCACACTGGGCCTGGAGAGCTGCCATTTACAACAGGCCTGGAGAGCTGCCATCCTTCACACTGGGCCTGGAGAGCTGCCATCATTCACACTGGGCCTGGAGAGCTGCCATCCTTCACACTGGGCCTGGAGAGCTGCCATCCTTCACACTGGGCCTGGAGAGCTGCCATTTACAACAGGCCTGGAGAGCTGCCATCCTTCACACTGGGCCTGGAGAGCTGCCATTTACAACAGGCCTGGAGAGCTGCCATCCTTCACACTGGGCCTGGAGAGCTGCCATTTACAACAGGCCTGGAGAGCTGCCATCCTTCACACTGGGCCTGGAGAGCTGCCATCATTCACACTGGGCCTGGAGAGCTGCCATCATTCACACTGGGCCTGGAGAGCTTCCATTTACAACAGGCCTGGAGAGCTGCCATCCTTCACACTGGGCCTGGAGAGCTGCCATCCTTCACACTGGGCCTGGAGAGCTGCCATCCTTCACACTGGGCCTGGAGAGCTGCCATCCTTCACACTGGGCCTGGAGAGCTGCCATCCTTCACACTGGGCCTGGAGAGCTGCCATCATTCACAATGGGCCTGGAGAGCTGCCATCCTTCACACTGGGCCTGGAGAGCTGCCATCATTCACACTGGGCCTGGAGAGCTGCCATCATTCACACTGGGCCTGGAGAGCTGCCATCATTCACACTGGGCCTGGAGAGTGACTGGTTTATGCAGGCTTTTGTTCCACCTCAGCAGTAAGACACCTGGTTAAACAGATCATGGACTTCCATTAGGGCCAAGGTTATTATAGTTATCTAAAACTGAAACTAAAACTATTTCATGACAAAAACAACTTCGTAAACTATAAACTTGGTTAGGGCATTGATTAATTTGAATCAGATGTGTTGGTGCTGGGATGGAGGAATACCTGGCACTGGCACCACCCAGAAGTTCTTTGTTCGTCATATCCTTGCCCTGACTCTGTGTTCCCCCCTACAGGTGAAGGCTGTGTGTTGCCCTCTCTCTGTCCCTGTGAGTGGGAGAACTCTGTTCCCCCCTACAGGTGAAGGCTGTGTGTTGCCTTCTCTCTCTGTCCCTGTGAGTGGGAGGACTCTGTTCCCCCCTACAGGTGAAGGCTGTGTGTTGCCCTCTCTCTGTCCCTGTGAGTGGAGAACACTGTTCCCCCCTACAGGTGAAGGCTGTGTGTTACCATCTCTCTGTCCCTGTGAGTGGGAGAACTCTGTTCCCCCCTACAGGTGAAGGCTGTGTGTTGCCATCTCTCTGTCCCTGTGAGTGGGAGAACTCTGTTCCCCCCTACAGGTGAAGGCTGTGTGTTGCCCTCTCTCTCTGTCCCTGTGAGTGGGAAGACTCTGTTCCCCCCTACAGGTGAAGGCTGTGTGTTGCCCTCTCTCTCTGTCCCTGTGAGTGGGAGGACTCTGTTCCGCCCTACAGGTGAAGGCTGTGTGTTGCCCTCTCTCTCTGTCCCTGTGAGTGGGAGGACTCTGGTCCCCCCCTACAGGTGAAGGCTGTGTGTTGCCCTCTCTCTGTCCCTGTGAGTGGGAGGACTCTGTTCCCCCCCTACAGGTGAAGGCTGTGTGTTGCCCTCTCTCTCTGTCCCTGTGAGTGGGAGGACTCTGTTCCCCCCTACAGGTGAAGGCTGTGTGTTGCCCTCTCTCTGTCCCTGTGAGTGGGAGGACTCTGTTCCGCCCTACAGGTGAAGGCTGTGTGTTGCCCTCTCTCTCTGTCCCTGTGAGTGGGAGGACTCTGTTCCCCCCTACAGGTGAAGGCTGTGTGTTGCCCTCTCTCTCTGTCCCTGTGAGTGGGAAGACTCTGTTCCCCCCTACAGGTGAAGGTTGTGTGTTGCCCTCTCTCTCTGTCCCTGTGAGTGGGAGGACTCTGTTCCCCCCTACAGGTGAAGGCTGTGTGTTGCCCTCTCTCTGTCCCTGTGAGTGGGAGGACTCTGTTCCCCCCTACAGGTGAAGGCTGTGTGTTGCCCTCTCTCTGTCCCTGTGAGTGTGAGGACTCTGTTCCCCCCCTACAGGTGAAGGCTGTGTGTTGCCCTCTCTCTGTCCCTGTGAGTGGGAGAACTCTGTTCCCCCCTACAGGTGAAGGCTGTGTGTTGCCATCTCTCTCTGTCCCTGTGAGTGGGAGAACTCTGTTCCCCCCTACAGGTGAAGGCTGTGTGTTGCCATCTCTCTCTGTCCCTGTGAGTGGGAAGACTCTGTTCCCCCCTACAGGTGAAGGCTGTGTGTTGCCCTCTCTCTGTCCCTGTGAGTGGGAAGACTCTGTTCCCCCCTACAGGTGAAGGCTGTGTGTTGCCATCTCTCTCTGTCCCTGTGAGTGGGAGAACTCTGTTCCCCCCCTACAGGTGAAGGCTGTGTGTTGCCCTCTCTCTGTCCCTGTGAGTGGGAGAACTCGGTTCCCCCCTACAGGTGAAGGCTGTGTGTTGCCTTCTCTCTCTGTCCCTGTGAGTGGGAGAACTCGGTTCCCCCCTACAGGTGAAGGCGGTGTGTTGCCTTCTCTCTCTGTCCCTGTGAGTGGGAGGACTCTGTTCCCCCCTACAGGTGAAGGCTGTGTGGTGCCCTCTCTCTGTCCCTGTGAGTGGGAGGACTCTGTTCCCCCCTACAGGTGAAGGCTGTGTGTTGCCATCTCTCTCTGTCCCTGTGAGTGGGAGGACTCTGTTCCCCCCTACAGGTGAAGGCTGTGTGTTGCCCTCTCTCTCTGTGAGTGGGAGGACTCTGTTCCCCCCTACAGGTGAAGGCTGTGTGTTGCCCTCTCTCTGTCCCTGTGAGTGGGAGAACTCTGTTCCCCCCTACAGGTGAAGGCTGTGTGTTGCCATCTCTCTCTGTCCCTGTGAGTGGGAGAACTCTGTTCCCCCCTACAGGTGAAGGCTGTGTGTTGCCATCTCTCTCTGTCCCTGTGAGTGGGAAGACTCTGTTCCCCCCTACAGGTGAAGGCTGTGTGTTGCCCTCTCTCTGTCCCTGTGAGTGGGAAGACTCTGTTCCCCCCTACAGGTGAAGGCTGTGTGTTGCCATCTCTCTCTGTCCCTGTGAGTGGGAGAACTCTGTTCCCCCCCTACAGGTGAAGGCTGTGTGTTGCCCTCTCTCTGTCCCTGTGAGTGGGAGAACTCGGTTCCCCCCTACAGGTGAAGGCTGTGTGTTGCCTTCTCTCTCTGTCCCTGTGAGTGGGAGAACTCAGTTCCCCCCTACAGGTGAAGGCTGTGTGTTGCCTTCTCTCTCTGTCCCTGTGAGTGGGAGGACTCTGTTCCCCCCTACAGGTGAAGGCTGTGTGGTGCCCTTTCATTTTATTAATTGTGTGAATAGGTTGTGTACTAGGTTCTATGGCTAGGTGAATGAATAGCAGGAATACTAACTTTGATGCTGTCTGGTTAGGATTTGGCACTATGTGCACCTGTAGGCATTGCAGTGCACCTGTAGGCATGGCAGTGCACCTGTAGGCATTGCAGTGCACCTGTAGGCATGGCAGTGCACCTGTAGGCATGGCAGTGCACCTGTAGGCATGGCAGTGCACCTGTAGGCATGGCAGTGCACCTGTAGGCATTGCAGTGCACCTGTAGGCATTGCAGTGCACCTGTAGGCATTGCAGTGCACCTGTAGGCATTGCAGTGCACCTGTAGGCATTGCAGTGGTGGACAAGTACACAATCATCTTACTTGAGTAAAAGTAAAGATACCTTTCACATTCCTTATATTAAGCAAACCAGAAGGCACCATTTTCTTATTTTAATTTACACTCAAACACTCAGACATAATTTACAAAGTCATGTGTGTTTAGTGAGTCCTCCAGATCAGAGACAGTAGGGATGACCAGGGATGTTCAGTCAGGCTACCTCTGGCGAGCACATGGAGGGCTGTGCGGCCCCCCAAAGAAATGCCACCCCACACCATGACTGACCCACCGCCACACCGGTCATGCTGGAGGATGTTGCAGGCAGTAGAACGTTCTCCACGGCGTCTCCAGACTGTGTCACGTCTGTCACATGTGCTCAGTGTGAACCTGCTTTCATCTGTGAAGAGCACAGGGCGCCAGTGGCGAATTTGCCAATCTTGGTGTTCTCTGGCAAGCACAACCCCCACCTGTGGATGTCGGGCCCTCATACCACCCTCATGGAGTCTGTTTCTGACCGTTTGAGCAGACACATGCACATTTGTGGCCTGCTGGAGGTCATTTTGCAGGGCTCTGGAAGTGCTCCTCCTGCTCCTCCTTGCACAAATGCGGAGGTAGTGGTCCTGCTGCTGGGTTGTTGCCCTCCTACGGCCTCCTCCACGTCTCCTGATGTACTGGCCTGTCTCCTGGTAGCGCCTCCATGCTCTGTACACTACGCTGACAGACACCGCAAACCTTCTTGCCACAGCTCTCATTGATGTGCCATCCTGGATGAGCTGCACTACCTGAGCCACTTGTGTGGGTTGTAGACTCCGTCTCATGCTACCACTAGAGTGAAAGCATTGCCAGCATTCAAAAGTGACCAAAACCTCAGCCAGGAAGCATAGGAACTGAGAAGTGGTCTGTGGTCACCACCTGCAGTACCACTCCTTTATTGGGGGTGTCTTGCTAATTGCCTATTTCCACATGTTGTCTATTCCATTTGCACAACAGCATGTGAAATGTATTGTCAGTGTTGCTTCCTAAGTGGACAGTTTGATTTCACAGAAGTGTGATTGACTTGGAGTTACATTGTGGTGTTTAAGTTTTCCCTTTATTTTTTTTGAGCAGTGTAAAACTTCATCCACAGTTATTTTTGATTAAACTATTGAACCTCTGTGGCTAAATTATGCTCTCTGGTTCATTGTGCACATTGAGGGTGGGCTCCTGTAGTTGGATAAAACATGTATTTTCTTGCCTCTTGGGCCTGCTACGGCTTGGGCCAAGCCCCTGACTCACACACTTGACCAGTTTATTTTATTTGATCAGTTATCCGTTCAAGGCAGGGCTCCCCAGTTCTCGTGGGCCCTCTATCTCCTCTCCCTTCTGATGATCTTTCTACACTTGTGAGTGTGCTCCTCAGTCTTCCTGTAATTGGGTGTTTCAGTGAAAAAGTATAAAATATATATTACATAATATACTCTGTACTATATACAGTATATATTTCCTTACTAAAACATTGTTTTATTTGCTGCCTCTTGGGACTCCCCCACGGGCTTTCCTCAGGTCAGAAACGGCTGCCTACAAGCTGGCCTCAGGTCAGAAACGGCTGCCTACAAGCTGGCCTCAGGTCAGAAACGGCTGCCTACAAGCTGGCCTCAGGTCAGAAACAGCTGCCTACAAGCTGGCCTCAGGTCAAACTACATCCTACAAACTTCCACTGGCTGCCCTCAAGTCCCAAACACTTAGCTTAACTATGTGTGTGCTGTGGTGTAAAGTACTTAAGCAGTACTTTAAAGTATTTTTTGCTTAAATGTAGTTGACAACTTTTACTTCACTACATTCCAGAGGAAAATAATGTACTTTTTATCTCCATACATTTTCTCTGACACCCAAAAGTAATTGTTACATTTTGTATTCTTAGCAGGACAGGAAGGTGGTCTAATTCCCACGCTTATCAAGAGAACATCCCTGGTCATCCCTACTGCCTCCGATCTGGAGGACTCACTAAACAGAACATCCCTGGTCATCCCTACTGCCTCTGATCTGAGGGGCTCACTAAACAGAAAATCCCTGGTCATCCCTACTGCCTCTGATCTGAGGGGCTCACTAAATACATGCTTCATTTGTAAATTATGTCTGAGTGTTGGAGTGTATCCCTGGCTATCCGTAAATAAATAAAAACATGAAGGTGCCGTCTGGTTTGCTTAATACGGAATTTGAAACGATTTTGTATATTTTAGCAAATCCATTTACTTTTAACACTTAAGTATATATAAAACCAAATCATTTTTGACTTTTACTCAAGTAAAATGTAACTGGGTGACTTTCACTTGAGTAATCTTCTATTAATAAGGGATCGTTACTTTTACTCAAGTATGACAATTGGGTGCTTTTTCCACCACTGTGTGTGTGCATACTTTCATGCGTGTGACTGTGTACGTACTGTGTGTGTGTACTGTGAGTGTGTACTGTATGTGTGCATCAGAATACATCATCATGGAAACGGGGTTCTACCACTGACTAGAGGGTTCTTATCTAAAGTAAATGTTCCAGCCTGTGTGCTTCACATTCTCAATAAAAAATAATCTATAGTTCTGTTTACCCACGACTTTCCTGTCAGGGCCTGGTGTCTTAGCAACAATAGAATAGTGAGTGTTTTCATGCAAGGCCAGATGCTGATTCCAGGAGAAGGCAGGTGTTATTGTGTAGTCCCCACCAATATGTTCCTCTTGTCAATGATTTTGATCCAAAGGTCAATATTTGACTGAAACGTTAGCTAGCTTCCCAAGTCTGTTTTGAAATGGAAATCCTGAGGTAAGTGTTATATCTGGCCCACTAATCAGAGTTAACATTAGGTGGTGACAGATTAACAGTGGGAAGTAGTTTTTTTTGTCAGTGCTTAATTTCTCCCTATTGTCAGGTGGCAATGACACCTTTTCTGGGGCAGCGACTGTGACTGTGTCAGTGAGTACAACCCTGGTCCCCACATACCCCTTCCACCTGAAGGTCAGTTGTCTATTTATTTATTTGAAAATATACTTTAAAAACATTGAATTAACAAAAAACCGATGCACTGCTCCATTGTTGCATTGTTCTCTGGTGTAAAGACCACTGGTGAATATTGTTCTCTGGTGTAAAGACCACTGGCGAATATTGTTCTCTGGTGTAAAGACCACTGGTGAATATTGTTCTCTGGTGTAAAGACCACTGGTGAATATTGTTCTCTGGTGTAAAGACCACTGGTGAATATTGTTGATCTACCAAAATATCAAATCTGTTGATTTGTAGTACATACAGAAACTGAGTTGGAGATGTGCGTGGTCACGCAGTCATCCTTGTTTTTTCCCGTTCAACTCAAGAACACGTCCTCCACGTCCAAGTGGTCCTTCAGCTTCTCTTGGAGAATCCTCTTGTTAAAGCAGAGAAATGTGAATTCCATCGCTCCACCGTCTCCTTCATAGGATACGTCATCGCTGCAGGAAATATTCAGATGGATTCTGACAAGGTAAGAGCAGTGGTGGATTGACTTCAAGAGAGATTAATATGTCCGTAAACACTACAGCCAGCTGGTCTACACACGCTCTGAGGATGCGGCTAGGGGGGCCGGCAGCCCTGCGAGGGTTAACACGCTTAAATGTCTTATGTCGGCCACGGAGAATGAGAGCCCATGGTCTTTGGGAGAGGGCTGTGTCGGTGGCACTGTGTTATCCTCAAAGCGGGCGAAGAAGATGTTTAGCTTGTCCGGGAGCAAGACGTCGGTGTCTGCAAGGTGGCTGGTTATTCCTTTGTAATCCATGATTGTCTGTAGACCCTGCAACATACGTATTGTCTGAGCCGTTGAATTGCGATTCTAATACTAATGGTTTGCCTGTTTGATTGCCTTTATGGAGGGAATAACTACACTCTATCTGACCATATTTACAGTCACCTTGCCATGGTTAAATAAGGTGGTTTATGCTTTCAGTTTTGCATGAATGCTGCCATCTATCCATTGTTTCTGGTTTGGGTAAGTTGTAAAAGTCACAGTGGGAACAACATCCCCTATACACTTCCTGAAGAACTCGGTCAGAATGTCCATGTATACGTCAATGTTATTCTCAGAGGCTACCTGGAACATATCCCAGTCTGCGGGATCAAAACCATCTTGACGCATGGATTCCGATTGGTCAGACCAGTGTTGAATAGACCTTAGCAAGGGTGCTTCCTGTTTGAGTTTCTGCATATAGGAAGGGAGTAGAAAAATGGAGTTGATCTGATTTGCTGAAGGGAGGGGAGGGCCTTGTGGGCATCTTGAATGGGCGAGTAGCAGTGGTCTAGTGTTTTTCCTAAGCAAGTATTAAAGTTCTTGAGCGTTTTCCTCAATTTTGCTTTGTTAAAATCCCCAGCTACAATAAATGCGGCATCAGGATATATGGTTTACAGTTTGCATAAAGTCCAATGTAGTTCCTTGTTGGCCGTCGTGGTATCGGCTTGAGGAGAATATACACGTTGTAACGGCTTTCTTCCGCTGAAGGAGGACCAAAATGCAGCGTCGTTAGTGTTCAACATCTTTAATATATACAATAAACGAGAACACTACAAAATACAAAACAACAAATGTGAAAACTGAAACAGTCCTATCTGGTGCAATGACACAAAGACAGAAGACAATCACCCATAAAATACCCAAAGAACATGGCTGCCTAAATATGGTTCCCAATCAGGGACAACGACGGACAGCTGCCTCTAATTTAGAACCAATCTAGGCAACCATAGACCTACAAACTACCTAGAAAGGAAACAGCCCCATAAACATACAAAACCCCTAGACTAGACAAAATACACAAATCCCCCATGTCACACCCTGACCTAACCAAAATAATAAAGAAAACAAAGATAACTAAGGCCAGGGCGTGACACACGTCTGTGACTATAACCAAAGATCATTATCTTGGGAGGTAATATGGATGCCATTTGATTGTGAGGTACTCTAGGTCAGGTGAAAGAAAGGACTTGAGTTTCTGTATGTTATCACAATCAAAAATCAAAAGTACTCGTTACATTTCAAATGCTTATCAGGACAGGAAAATGTTCTAATTCAGGCACTTATCAAGAGAACATCCCTGGTCATCCCTACTGCCTCTGATCTGAAGGACTCACTGAACACAAATGCTTCATTTGTAAATTATGTGAGTGTTGGAGTGTGCCTCTGGCTATCCTTTAAAAAATATTTAAAAATAACATGGTGCCGTCTGGTTTGCTTAATATAAGGAATGTGAAATTATTTATACTTTTACTTTACTTTTGATACTTCAATATAGTTAAAAAAAACAAATACTTTTAGACTTTTACTCAAGTAGTATTTTACTGGGTGACTTTCACTTTTACTCAAGTAGTATTTTACTGGGTGACTTTCACTTTTACTCAAGTAGTATTTTACTGGGTGACTTTCACTTTTACTTGAGTCATTTTCTATTAACGTTTCTTTACTTTTACTCAAGTATGACAGTTGGGTACTTTTTCCGCAGAGTAGCTCATACCCCGCTATCGGTCTTATTCGGGATAAGCACCTTTGATATCCCGCTTATATCTCAAAAATTAACAGGATATTGGTCTGCACGTAAACGTGGTAAATGATTCTGAGAAGGTTTTGGAATGTACCGGACAGTCTGGCATTCAAAATGGCATTTCAGATTCGAGGTATGTAATGCCATCTTTCAGACAAAAGGGTTTGATACATGGTTAATAGACTGAGGGACTGAGAGACTTGACTGTAAAATGTACTTTGGTTTATCTTTGGATCCTAACATGTCTGTTGTCTAATGCAGTGGTTTTCAACCTATGTTTAACTGCAGGTGGTCCTGGAATTCTTTTTCACAATCATAATAATTTGTCTTTCATTTGTTACATTCCCAGCAAATGGTGGTCCTCAAGAGCTTTTGACAGTGATTTGGTGGTCCCCGGAACAGAAAAGGTTGGGAACCCCTGGTCTAATGTACCTCTCTTGATGAATTCTCTCTCTCTTAAGTGTTTTGTCCAGGAGAAGTATTCAATTGTACCGTGGACTCATTTGATGGTGTGTGTGATTCTTTGACCTTCTGATGTATTAATAGCTGTGCACAGTGTCGATATGATATGGAGGCCCACTACGTCATTGGAAACTAGAAAGCTGCTCTACCAGCAACAGCCAGCAGGTGGGAGATGGTAACGCTGTAGTTTCCCACTGGCAGACCATGATCACCAGTACCTGGATCCCTCTGTGTCAAACCCAACATATCTCTCCTTCCTCTCGCTTTCTGTCTCTCCAACTCCTCCTCTTCCTCTAGGCCTCTCTCCCTCCCTCCATTCTATCTACCTCTCTCTGCCTCCCATCACTCCTCCTCTGCCCCTGGTTGTGGTGAGTGTGTCGGCCCTAAGTTTGGGACTGGGTCTGCCTTTCATTCTAGAGCAGTGTTTCCAAACTCAGTCCTACTTTGTTTCTATTGCGGCATAAGCACCACTGATTCAACTCATCAAGTCAAATTCTTGATGATCAGTTGATTTGTTAAACCAGGTGTGTTGGAGCTGGAATCAAACAAGTATTTGAGTTGAAAAGTTAGGTGTGTAGGCATCCCCCTTCAGACACACCGTCTCCCACCTCCCACTACTCTCCCTCCTTTTCACCTTTTTCTGCTACCCTCGTTTGCCCTTGTCCTCCTCCTCCCTTCCCACTATTCTCCTCCCTTCTCACCCCCTTCCCTGTCCTCCCATCCGGTCTCCTCTCTCTCCCCCTCCCCTCCAGGGCATGTACAACAAATGTATCTATCTTGCATTTATCTATCTTGTTCTTCGCTGGTATAAAATATCACTGTTAGTAAGGGGGCATTGAAAGAGAATGAGCTTTCTTTCTTTCTCTCTCTCTCTCTAGAGCTCATTCTCGTTCATTAACAAGCTCTCTCGTTCTCTCTCTCTAGAGCTTATTCTCGTTCATTAACTCTCTCTGTCTCTCTCTCTTTCGTTCATTAACACAAAACCCTCTTTTCTTTTCTCAACTCCCCAAGCTGCCCTCTCTCTCCTCCTCCTCAGCCGTTCCTCTAATCTCTCTCTCCTTTTATCTGCCCGCCCTGTTCTATTTTTTCCTCCTCTCATCTTACGGGGGGAGCCCGTGGCTGAGTGTCGCCGTTACACCGAGGTCAGGAACATCACTAAGGGAGACTGTCGTCTTGACAACGTGGAAGTCAGCTACTGTAGAGGGCGCTGTTTGTCCAGCAGTGATGTCATTTTGTCCAGCAATGATGTCGTTTTGAAGGTTTGTCCAGCAAGATGTCATTTTGGAGGTTTGTCCAGCAATGATGTCATTTTGGAGGTTTGTCCAGCATTGATGTCATTTTGGTGGTTTGTCCAGCAATGATGTCATTTTGGAGGTTTGTCCAGCATTGATGTCATTTTGGAGGTGTGACAGCAAGGACTGCGAGTCCGTCGTCCTGCCTGACATACACAGCTGCCAGTTCACCAGCTCTCTTCACCCCATCAGTAGCCTCTAAACAAATGCCCCCCACACACACACAAATAGACAGACACACAGACAGACGAACAGCCCTCCAGACACACACAGACAGACAAACACACACTCTCTCTCTCCCAACCACACCCACTTCCTGCCAGCGTCCAATGCTGTTAGTCATGCTGTCCCACCGCCCATCACGTCATAGCCGCTCTCTGTCACTCACACCCAGTTGCTGCAGTCCCACTGTCCCTCCGCCCATCACGTCATAGCCGCTCTCTCTGTCACTCACACCCAGTTGCTGCAGTCCCACTGTCCCTCCGCCCATCACGTCATAGCCGCTCTCTCTGTCACTCACACCCAGTTGCTGCAGTCCCACTGTCCCTCGCTGTTTCTTCCACTTCTTGTCTTTCTCCGGTAATGCACTTTAATGGACATGATGGCTGCACCCCCCCATGATAGCTACATGCATAATTCAATCAGGGCCTCACCTAGAATAACCAATTCTGTAGTCATCATTCATCAACGTGGTTGATTGCATTAGCTAATTGGATATATACATCGCAAGGCAATTTACAGAGCTCAGATTCTTCAATCATATAGTTGGGCGTTGCCTGGTGACATACTTTCTCTTGGGCAATTTACAGAGCTCAGATTCTTCAATCATATAGTTGGGCGTTGCCTGGTGACATACTTTCTCTTGGGCAATTTCATGTGCCACACGTGTAATACAGTTCTGCAATCATTCTCAGTGAAGGTTTCATTATTAAAGATCGCAGCTGACAATTTGTCTTACTCTTATGACTTTTGAGCATTTTACATGTTGTGGTAGATATCTGAGAAGTTGTTTCCACGGGTTGCTTAAAGCCAAACTAAAATGACACCAACTGAATTGAATGAAAAAGGCTTTGAAAATGAACAGCTTGCGGTAAGCTCAGTGTTCCGTTGACATTTCACTACGTTGCGTTACGTTTGCTTTTGTAAGAGATCTTCAAAAAAAATGACATGAATTTCGCATTAATATGAAAAGCGTATACTAACGAAAATATTACATGTCATGTCTCAAAATCTATATGTATACTCTATATATTGCTTTATGTCCTCTGGATTCGAGAAGAAAGATGAGTTCAACGGTGAGCCTGTCAGCTATCCTTAAAGTCCAGGTAGCAGATAAATCATATACAGTGCATTTGGAAAGTGTTCAGACCCCTTGACTTGTTCCACATGTTGTTACATTACAGCCTTATTCTAAAATGTAATAAATACATTTTTTCCCTCATCAATCTACACACACTACCCCATGATGATGAAGCAAAAAACAGGTTTTTAGAAATGTATTAAACATAAATACCTTATTTAGTATTCAGACCCTTTGCTATGAGACTCGAAATTGAGCTCAGGTGCATCCTGTTTCCATTGACCATCCTTGAGATGTTTCTACAACTTGATTGGAGTCCAGCTGTGGTAAATTCAATTGATTGGACATGATTGGAAAGGCACACACCTGTCTCTTTAAATAACGTCCCACAGTTGGCAGTGCATGTCAGAGCAAAAACCAAACCAATATTGAACTCTTTGGCCTGAATTCCAAGCGTCACGTCTGGAAGAAACCTGGCACCATCCCTACGGTGAAGCATGGTGGTGGTAGCATCATGCTGTGGGATGTTTTTCAGGGGCAGGGACTCGGAGACTTGTCAGGATTTAGGGAAAGATGAATGGATCAAAATACAGAGAGGGCCTTGATGAAAACCTGTTCCAGGGCGCTTAGGACATCAGTCTGTGTCGATGGTCACCTTCCAACAGGACAACGACACTAAGCACACAACCAACGGAGGAGAGGCTACGGGACAAGTGTCTGAACGTCCTTGAGTGGCCCAGCCAGAGGGTGGACCACCCGGACTTAAACCTGATCGAACATCTCTGGAGAGAGCTGAAAATAGATGTGCAGCTCCCCATCCAACCTGACAGAGCTTCAGAGGATCTGCAAAGAATGGGAGAAACTGCCCAAATACAGGTGCGCCAAGCTTGTCGTGTCATACCCCAGAAGACTCGAGGCTGTAATCACTGCCAAAAGTGCCTGAATACTTATGTAAATGTAATATTTCAGTTGAATTTTTATTTATATATTTGTATGCATTTTGAAAAACAAATGTTTCTTTGTCATTATGGGGTATTGTGTGTAGATTGATGAGGGGGAAACTATTGAATACATTTTTGAATAAGGCTGTAACATAACAAAATGTGGAAAAAGTCAAGGGGTCTAAATACTTTCCGAATGCACTGTATGTAAACTCAGCAAAAAAAGAAACGTCCTCTTAAAGTCAACTGCGTTTATTTTCAGCAAACTTAACGTGTAAATATTTGTATGAACATTACAAGATTCAACAACTGAGACATAAACTGAACAAGTTCCACAGACATGTGACTAACAGAAATTGAATAATGTGTCCCTGAACAAAGAGGGGGTCAAAATCAAAAGTAACAGTCAGTATCTGGTGTGGTCACCAGCTGCATTAAGTACTGCTGCATTAAGTACTCCTCCTCATGGACTGCACCAGATTTGTCAGTTGTCAGTGAAGAGCACTTTTTGCCGAGTCTACGGTTTTGTCTCACCAGGGGTGATGGTTGGATTCGTGTTTATCGTTGAAGGAATGAGCGTTACTCTGTACTCTGGAGCGGGATCGATTTGGAGGTGGAGGGTCCGTCATGGTCTGGGGCGGTGTGTCACAGCATCATCGGACTGAGCTTGTTGCCATTGCCTGCAATGACAACAAGCTCAGTTAACCTGGAAGGAAGACTTAAACAAGTATGGAAAACGGCTGTGAGGATCTTTCTACAATTTTCACAACATACGGACACAATTACAGTCTTTGCAGAAGAAAAATCTAATTTGATCAATAACATGTGGAAAAATGTATTTGAGTGAACATTATCAAGCCAGCAGCAGATGAAACGGAAAGTGAATTCTTTCCACCCACATCTTTATTGCGTCTATCATTGTCTAGCTGGCTAGATATGCTATCAGTATACTGTATGGCAGTACAAACAACATTTTGTTCACTTATTTTGCCAGCTAGAAAGAAACAGACTCGATATTAATTCAGAAACGGAGGAAGAGGATAGCCACCTATAGCAAGCTAACATTAGCTAATGCCTCTTCAACGAGAAACAACTGTGATAACGTTAATCCTAAAATACATTTTCTTTATATTCCTGTTGAAAAAATACTCTCCGGAACTTCTCTAAAATGACCCCAGATCTGCGGTCAGATCTATGACCAAAGCGTCACATTTCAATTTAGCCTGCAGGCAGGCTACATAAAAAACTACCCCGGTGCCACAGACACCATCCAACGAGCCATCCACACCCACAGAGAGCCCAAGTGCAGACAGCCAGCGGCTACCAAAACACAACTCCGATCACGCGGTAAGAACTCAGATCATGCGGTAAGAACTCCGATCACGCGGTAAGAACTCAGATCACGCGATAAGAACTCAGATCACGCTGTAAGATCTGAGATCACGCGGTAAGATCCACAATGCTCTAATCTAGTGGTTACTAGTAACTGAAAGATTGCAAGATCGAATCCCCGAGCTGATAAGGTCCAAATCTGTCATTCAGCCCCTGAACAAGGCAGTTAACCCTCTGTTCCTAGGCCGTCATTGAAAATAAGAATGTGTTCTTAACTGACTTGCTGAGTTAAAGAAATGTTAAAAAAAATAAACGTTCCCATTGAGCAAAATCCACAATCCACCCCTCTAGAGAGAACCTGGCTCCTTTCTCCGAAATGTCACCAGATCCACATTCGAGTACATGGCTGAAGCATCGCATTTCAGTTTAGCCCACCATAGACACACACACAGTTTTGGCCCCAGCCAGAGGGCTCTATATGGACCTCCATCGCGACCAAAACTACTCTTTTCCCATAGGCTTCTACAATCTTTAGTATGACAACACAAGCAGTTAGCTACCAACAGCAGGCAGACATGTTAATTTGTTTACTTTGTTATGGATCAGTGTTTAGAAGGAAGACGTAAACTAAATAACCTAAGGTTAGGTAACACCATATTGCCCTCAAAGGACCCTGGGACTAAACACCTCCCTCTGCAACTGGATCCTGGTCTTCCTGATGGGCCACCCCCAGCTGTTAAGGGTAGGTAACAACGCATCTGCCAAGCTGATCCTCAACACGGATGCCCCTCAAGGGTGAGTCCTCAGTCCCCTCCTGTACTCCCTGTCCCAAGAAGGCCAAGATGACACAGTCTGCAATCAAACAGAAGAAAAAGAAGCAGCAGGGAGGCAGAGAATAAAGTCTACTATCTAGACTGTATATTTGTGTACGGGGCCTCACTCTGGTTTTGTAACTTTTCTGTTTATATTTTTCGTGACTGCGTGGCCAAACATGACTCCAACACCATCATTAAGTTTGCTGACGACACAACAATGGTAGGCCTGATCACCGACAATGATGAAGCAGCCTATAGGGAGGAGGTCAGAGACCTGGCAGTGTGGTGCCACGATAACAGCTTCTCCCTCAACGTGAATAAGACAAAGGAGATGATCGAGGACTACAGGAAAAGGAGGGCCGAGCACACCCCATTCTCATCAACTGGGCTGTAGTGGAGCAGGTTGAGAGCTTCAAGTTCCTTGATGTCCGCATCACCAACTAACTATCATGGTCCAAACACACCAAGACGGTCATGAAGAGGGCACGACAACGCCTATTCCCCCTGAAGAAACTGAAAAGATTTGGAATGGGTCTTCAGATCCTCAAAAAGTTATACAGCTGCACCATCGAGAGCATCACTGCCTGGTATGGCAACTGCTTGGTCTCCAACCGCCAGGCACAACAGGGGAAAGTGCATATGACCCAGTACATCACTGGGGCCAAGCTTCCTGCCATCCAGGACCTCTATACCAGGTGGTGTCAGAGGAATGCCCTAAAAATTGCCAAAGACTCCAGCCACCCTATTCATAGACGGTTCTCTCTTCTACCGCACGGCAAGTGGTACCGGAGCTCCAATTCTATGTCCAAAATGCTTCTTAAAACCTCTCTAGGGTATGTGGGATGCTAGCATCCCACCTGGCCAACATCCAGTGAGATTGCAGAGCGCCAAATTCAAATACAGAAATACTCATTATAAACATTCAGAAAAGATACAACTATTTTAACTAGGTTTAAAGACTAACTTCTTGTGAATCCAACCACTGTGTCAGATTTCAAAAATGCTTTACGGCAAAAGCATACCGTACAATTATTTGAGAACATAGCCCAGCAGACAAATCATTACAAACAGTAACCAGCCAAGTCGAAGAGTTACACAAGTCAGAAATAGAGAAATGTAATCACTTACCTTTGATGGTCATCATATGGATGCACTCAGAAGCCATTCATTTATTCAATAAATGTTCCTTTTGTTTTGGGCATGTCTCTCTTTATGTCCAAAATCCTCCATTTTGTTCACGCTTTTTTTTCCCAGTCATCCACAGGCTCAAACGCAGTCACAACAGGCAGACAAAAAAATCCAAATTGTATCCGTAAAGTTCATAGAAATATGTCAGACGATGTTTATATTCAATCCTCAGGTTGTTTTTAGCCTAAATAATCGATAATATTTCAACAATAACGTCGTCAATATGAAAGGTAAACAAGAAAGGCTCTCTCGGTCGCGCGCATGACAAAGCTCTGTGATACGGCAGGGTCCACTCATTCAGACTAGTCTTACTCCCTCATTTTTCAGAATACAAGCCTGAAACAATTTCTAAATACTGTTGACATCTAGTGGAAGGCATAGGAACTGCAATTTGAGTCCTAAGTCAATGGATACTGTAATGGCATTGCATAGAAAACTACACAAAAAAAATCCTACTTCCTGAATGGATTTTTCTCAGGTTCTGCCTGCCAAATCAGTTCTGTTATACTCACAGACATTATTTTAACAGTTTTGGAAACTTTAGAGTGTTTTCTATCAAAATCTACTAATTATATGCAGATCCTATCTTCTGGGCCTGAGTAGAAGGCAGTTTAATTTGAGCATGCTTTTCATCCAAAATTCCAAATGCTGCACCCTACCCTAAAGAAGTCAACAATTTCTACCCCCAAGCCATAAGACTCCTGAACAGCTAATCAAATGGCTACCCAGACTATTTGCATTGTCTCAATTACCTCCACTAACTTGTGTAACACATTGTCTCTGTACCGATACCGCCTGTATATAAACTCGTTAATGTTATTTTATTGTTGCTCTTCAATTATTTATTTTTCTATTTTCTGCTATTTAAAACAAACACTTATTCTGTTTTTATATAGTAAATACTTTAATCTTGGCCATCCTAGAAGGGTAAAAACTCCAATTTTTGAAAGGATTGTAATACACTGGCTTGCATAAGTATTCAACCCCCTTGTAATTTTTCCTATTTTGTTGCCTTACAACCCGGAATTAAAATAGATTTGGGGGGGTTTCTATCATTTGATTTACACAACATGCCTACCACTTTGAAGATGCAAAATATTTTTATTGTGAAACAAACAATATTTAAGACAAAAAAACTGAAATTGAGGGTGCGTAACTATTCACCCTCCCAAAGTCAATACTTTGTAGAGCCATCTTTTGCAGCAATTACAGCTGCAAGTCTCTTGGGGTATGTCTCTAAAAGCTTGGCACATCTAGCCACTGGGATTTTTGCCCATTCCTCAAGGCAAAACTGCTCCAGCTCCTTCAAGTTGGATGGGTTCCACTGGCGTACAGCAATCTTTAAGTCATACCACAGATTCTCAATTGGATTGAATCTGGGCTTTGACTTGACCATTCCAAGACATGTAAATGTTTCCCTTAAACCACTCGAGTGTTGCTTTAGCAGTATGCTTAGGGTCGTTGTCCTGTTGGAAGGTGAACCTCCATCCCAGTCTCAAATCTCTGGAAGACTGAAACAGGTTTCCCTCAAGAATTTCCCTGTATTTAGCACAATCCATCATTCCTTCAATTCTGATCAGTTTCCCAGTTCCTGCCGATGAAAACCATCCCCACAGCATGATGCTGCCACCACCATGCTTCACTGTGGGGATAGGGTTCTCGGGGCGAGAGATGTTGGGTTTGCACCAGACATAGCTTTTTCCTTGATGGCCAAAAAGCTACATTTTTGTCTCATCTGACCAGAGTACTTTCTTCCATATATTTGGGGAGTCTCCCACATGCCTTTTGGCGAACACCAAATGTGTTTGCTTATTTTTTCTTTAATTTAAGCAATGGCTTTTTTTCTGTCCACTCTGTAAAGCCCAGCTCTATTGAGTGTACGGCTTAAAGTGGTCCTATGGACAGATACTCCAATCTCCGCTGTGGAGCTTTGCAGCTCCTTCAGGGTTATCTTTGGTCTCTTTGTTGCCTCTCTGATTAATTCCCTCCTTGCCTGGTCTGTGAGTTTTGGGGGCGGCCCTCTCTTGGCAGGTTTGTTGTGGTGCCATATTCTTTCCATTTTTTAATAATGGATTTAATGGTGCTCCGTGGGATGTTCAAAGTTTCTGATGGTTTTTTATAACCCAACCCTGATCTGTACTTCTCCAAATCTTTGTCCCTGACCTGTTTGGAGAGCTCCTTGGTCTTCATGGTGCTGCTTGCTTGGTGGTGCCCTTTGCTTAGTGGTGTTGCAGACTCTGGGGCCTTTCAGAACAGATGTGTATATACCCTGAGATCATATGACAGATCATGTGACACTTATATTGCACACAGGTGGACTTTATTTAACTAATTATGTGACTTGTGAAGGTAATTGGTTGCACCAGATCTTATTTAGGGGCTTCATAGCAAAGGGGGTGAATACATATGCATGAACACCTTTTCCGGTTAATTTTTAAAATTTCACATCACCAATTTGGACTATTCTGTGTATGTCCATTGCATTAAATCCAAATAAAAAAATCCATTTAAATTTCCGGTTGTAAAGCAACAAAATAGGGAAAAACGCCAAGGGGGATGAATACTTTTGCAAGGCACTGTAGAGTCTTTATTCTGCCCTTGAGTTGCGTTCCCATGCAAAACTAGACAGATAGCTAACAACTAAGTCTTCAATAAAACTCCCAAGGCGTGACTTTTCTTGAATGAATATATTGCAAACGTTTATGTTGTGAAAAAACAAATATTTTTCCAAGGCTGAACCCTGACAAGAAATAACTACATTGAAAGACCTGCACCGTAGCGTTGTTTGTAGCTGCTTCTAAGCGTGCAAAACAAATTCTGTACTTCCTGTTTGCGTCGTCTTTCTAAGTACCAGAAAGCGCCACTAGGGGGCAAATAACACCATTGAACACAATGAAAATCCAATTTAACCATTGTAATAAAATAATCTGTTACCTTCTAACAGGATGGCAGCACACTCCCCGCCTGGTATAATGAAATTGTGCCACTATGAAATAAAACATATCAAGAAACAAATAATGTCCTTTCTATTTTTATCTTTTGTCTCTAGGATGCTTCAGAAAGAAGAACAACAATCTCTGAGATTGGTCTCAGAAACACCTTAGCAGCTCCTTGCTTGACAATTTTTAGTTCTACTTTCCTAACCTTTTTGTCAGTACCGGGAAAGGTTTTTACCACAAGCCCGACTGGCCAGTCAATTTCTGTGTGCCTGACTGTCTTTCAATAAGACAACATCTCCCACTTTTACATTTGGCTTTTCTGCTGTCCATTTTCTGCGTCTCTGCAGCGTTGTCAGGTACTCCTGTCTCCACCTTTTCCAAAAGGTGTCAGCGAGACACTGGACTTGCTTCCACTGTTTTCCTTTTTCAATGCATTTGAATTCCTCTCTGAAGGCTTCATGTTGCACACAGTGAATGATTGCTGTTTTGGCTTGTGACAACTCACTTGTACCGCATGGTTTATTACAGTCATTCCAGCCTCTGCAGCTGGTGTTGTCTGCACCTTCATGGAAGGATCTTGCAACATGAATGAGTCGTGCTGTGGCTCGATTGAGAGCTTTCCAGCTTGAGAACCTCTCAAAGCGATGAGAGCCGAGTTGAGCTCCAGAAACTTTAGAGGCAAAGACAGTGACGTCTGGTCGAATCTCTGCATCTGTGTGAGGCTCTACAAGGTCAAAATTGATGTTCTCAGGCTTACTCGAGTTTGTTTGGATCAGGAACGGTGGACCTGAGAACCAACTAGTGTGTTTTAAGAGCGCAGCAAGTATGGGCCTGGTTGCATGGTCTGCTGGATTGCTGTCAGTGTTTATATAGCACCACTGATCTGGATGGGTAGACTTCCTGATGCGAGTTATCCTATTGGCAACGTAAACATAGAATCTTTTGGTGACATTGTGGATGTAACCGAGAACTATCTTACTGTCTGTGTAGAACTTGGCTGCATGTATATCAATGTCAATTTCGTCTTTGATCAGTTCATACATCTCAACAGCTAGCAAAGCCGCACACAGTTCTAGGCGTGAGATAGTGTGGGCCGGACGAGGGGCCAATTTTGATTTCCCCATGACAAATCCAACATGGCATTGACCTTCCGAGTCAATAACTCTCAGGTAGGCTACCGCTCCTATGGCTACTGTAGAGGCATCCGAGAAGATGTGTAGCTCTCTTCTTTGAGTGGTAGACAAGGAGACTGGGATGTAGGTCCGCTGTATATTCATATGTTCCAACTCCATCAAAGATTCCTTCCACATTTTCCATTCCTCTTCTTTTTCTGTGGGAAGAGGGGCATCCCACTCACTCTGATCAGAAGAGAGTTCTCTGATTAAGGCTTTACCTTGCATTGTTATTGGAGCCACGAACCCAAGGGGGTCATAAAGACTATTCACTGTGGACAGGATGCCTCTCCGCGTAAAAGGCTTCTCATTGTGGGACACCTGGAATGAGAAGCTGTCTTTTTCCAGGTTCCAGGAAAGTCCCAGACTCCGTTGAAAGGGGAGAGGATCCACTCCTAGGTCCAGATCTTTTAAGTCTTTCGCACGGTCCTCCATAGGGAAGGCTTCCATAACTGTTTTGCTATTGGATGCAATCTTGTGTAGTTTCATGTTGGACTCCGCCAACATTGCTTGTGTTTTTCTTAGAATGTTGACAGCTTCTTCTGTAGTAGCTACTGATGTCAGACCATCATCGACGTAGAAGTTCCTCACTACATATTGCTTGGGTTCTGACCCGTGTTCCTTCTCACCCTGTAGCGCTGCTCGTCTCATGCAGTAGATGGCTACGGCTGGTGAAGGGCTGTTCCCAAATACATGGACTTTCATCCTGTACTCAGTTATGTTTCTATCTGGGTTGTTGTCTTCATACCAGAGAGACCTTAAGTCATCTCTGTGATCCTCACGTACACCAAAACAGTAAAACATTTGTTGCACATCTGCTGTTAGTGCAATGCAATCCTTGTGGAAACGCATTAGGACACCCAAGAGTGTGTTGTTTAAGTCTGGACCACTGAGCAGAACATCGTTAAGTGACACGCCTTGACACTTAGCACTGGAGTCAAATACTACTCGTATTTGTTCAGGCTTTTGTGGATGGTAAACACCAAATATGGGCTGATACCAACGTTCTTTGTCTCCCTCTAGTGGCTGTGAAGGTTCGGCTTGGTCGTTATCCAGCATCTTTTGCATGAAGTCAATAAAATGACACTTCATGTCAGGCTTTTTGTCTAAAGTCCTGCGAAGTGATGTGAGACGGTTCATGGCCTGCTCCCTGTTATTAGGAAGGCGACGTCTAGTGGGGCGAAAGGGTAGTGGAGCCACCCAGTTGTTTCCATCATCCTGGAAAACCTGTTTGTCCATAATGTCCAAGAAGGCTTTGTCCTCCACTGATGGTGCTGGTTTATCATCGTCTTGTGTTTTGTCGAACACGGAACATCCCAGGCTGTCTGTGTTCACAGTTGTGATTGGATCTCTCGAGTGCACTGTAGAGGGAGAGAAGTGTTTCTGAGCTACGCTGCTGTAGTTCTCTTTTACCTGGATGATGTCAGGGCAAGGGCTCAGATAGGATGTGCGACCATTTTGAAGTATGTTTGTCCTGAACACGTTAACATTGGCTGGTCGGTGAGCCTTTCCCAGACAGACCTCACCCACAATGACCCACCCGAGGTCGAGTCGCTGTGCATAAGGAGTGTCGTGGGGCCCATTGATTTGCTCTCGTACCTTGTGTACCCTTAAGATGTCTCGTCCTAAGAGCAGGAGGATGGGAGCGTCTGGGTCCACAGCTGGAATTCTGTCCATAACTGGTTGCAGATGGGGATGATGATACGCAATGTCGGGGGAGGGAATCTCCATCCTATCGTCTGGCATCATATCACACTCTATCAGAGTAGGGAGAGTGAGCTGCATGTGTCCATCTATAGACTCCACCATAAAGTTGACGGCTCTCCTGCCTGAAGTCTCTGTTACCCCAGAACACGTCTTCATGGTGTATGGAGCAGAGTTGTCATTGATGTTGAAGAGACTGAAAAACTCTGTCTTGGCCAGAGATTTGTTACTCTGTTCATCAAGCACTACATACATTTTGACAGCTTTCTCTCTTTTCCCAGCCGGATAAGCTTTGACTAGGCATATTTTTGAACATGATCTTGGATTGACTGCCTCACCACAGATCTCTGTACACTTTGAGGTGACAGATAGAAGAGCATCGTCACCTTGCTCCCCGCCATTATCTGTCTCTGCTGTAGCAGTGTATGTATTTGTAGGGGCTGGGCCTGGATGCAGAGCAGCAAGATGCCTGTCGCTGTCGCACTCAGAGCACTTGATTGAAACCTTACAGTCTTTAGCTCTGTGCTGAGTTGACCCACAACATCGGAAACAAATGCCATTGTCTTTGAGATATGATTTGCGCTCATCTAGAGTTTTGTATCTAAACCCACAACACTTTTTAAGAGGATGAGGCTTGTTATGTATTGGGCAGTGACGGTCAGGGTTTTCAACCTTTGTCTTACTGGGTTTGGTTTGGTGGTCTGAGGCCTCAGATGACACATCTGTCTTGTATACAGTCACAGGTGTCTTGCTGCTGTACCTGGCAGGTTTCTCACTTTTCATGGACACCTGGTTAGTTGAGGTGTAGAGGGTGAAGCTGGGGTCATTTCTAATTTTCGCCTGGTTCCTGATGAATCTCGAGAAGAACGAGAATGGTGGGAATGCTACCCGATAGTCCTCCTTATATTTGGATCCCTGTGATATCCATTTTTCTTGTAAACTGAATGGAAGTTTCTCTACAATAGGGTTTATCTCCCGAGATGTGTCCAGATAAGCGAGGCCTGGAAGGTACCCTTCTACTTTAGCACACTCCAGTTCGAGAAGAATGTCACCTAGTTCTCTTAGTTTGTGATTGTCTTTGTTAGCCAGTTTTGGAAAATCATCCATTTTCTTCAACAGTGCATTATCGATCACTTCGGGTGTACCATAGCACTCTTCTAGTCGTTGCCAGACCATGTTAAGCCCTGCTGTTGCGTTGAAAATATGGACAGATCTAATTCTGTTTGCTTGCTCAGACGACTCTGCCCCTAGCCACTTGGTAATTAGATCCAACTCTTCCCTGGCTGATAAATTCAAGTCTCTGGTCGCATTGAGAAAAGATGCTTTCCATGCCCAATAATTTTCAGGGCGATCATCAAACTTCAGGAGTCCGAACTCACCATCTCACGTCGTAGGAGGTACTTGGTGAGGTCTGGTGCCACTTGTGACTCAGGGAAGTTGTGTGTGTGTGACTGGAAGTGGGCTTGCTTTCCATTTCCACCATGCTGCTGTTCATTTCTTTTGAACGGAGAGTCTCTGCTCATGTTCTGTTGTTTGCTACTTTCTGGATTATGGCATGTAGCTGGGTCAACACTAAGCTCTTGTTTCTCCACTTCAAATGGAAGTTCAGCAAAGTAGGGCCTAGCATGATGTTGCACATACTCACATGTACGTTGGACTGGACTTAAGGGCTGTGTCCCTGTGTCTAGTTCTTTGCGAAGCTCTCTGCGTTCTGATCCTACAACTTCTTCAAAGGCTGCAGCTTCAGCCAACGCAGCAACAGCTGTTCTCTCAACTTGGAGAACATATAAACTTGCCTCGAAGTCAGTTTTTTGCTTCAACAAGCTGGCCTCTATTTCTGCCTTTTGTTTCATCACAGAAGCTTCCTTCTCAGCATAGGGGACTTGTGCACGCGCTGCATCTGCCTTGGCGCGTGCTTTGATGGCTGCAGAACTCACCGTTGAGGATCTGCTTGACTGTTTTGATGATCTTATAGATTGAGACTTGGTCCCAATGTGCTGAAGAGGCTCTTCCATCTCTCTCTGTTGAACACCTGGCTCTGGTTGTTCCATCGTAGACTGCTGGTCTTCCCTAGGATAAGAGGCTTTGTTGGCTGATGAACGTAGAAACATAACCACCGTGTGCAGTTATTCTTGTGCTTGAGCCCGCTGTGATGATGTTTTTTCACTATTCTGCCCTTGAGTTGCGTTCCCATGCAAAACTAGACAGGTAGCTAACAACTAAGTCTTCAATAAAACTCCCAAGGCGTGACTTTTCTTGAATGAATATATTGCAAACGTTTATGTTGTGAAAAAACAAATATTTTTCCAAGGCTGAAGCGTGACAAGAAATAACTACATTGAAAGACCTGCACCGTAGCGTTGTTTGTAGCTGCTTCTAAGCGTTCAAAACAAATTCTGTACTTCCTGTTTGCGTCGTCTTTCTAAGTACCAGAAAGCGCCACTAGGGGGCAAATAACACCATTGAACACAATGAAAATCCAATTTAACCATTGTAATAAAATAATCTGTTACCTTCTAACAGGATGGCAGCACAGTCTTAAAAGAGTATCTACACACTTAACATATTATGTTTAAATTATGGATCAAGCTATCATACAGTGCCTTCTGAAACTCCTTTACACTGTACAGTGTTGTGCTTCTAATATATCACCTATCACTCTTTCAATCTTTCTGTACACAATCTATATTTAAAGATTATGTTCCATGTTGCTAAATGGGATGTCCATACCAGTATATTTGGTAAATCTATGCACATATACAATGCATGTCTCTGTGAAGACTGGGGTGTAAAATATAAACCCGTATAAAACAGTGTGTGTGAGAGAGAGAGAGAGAGAGAGACTGGGAGATCTCACTGGGGGACGCTTCCAGGAGACAGCCGCGTGTCTGTATGCTCCTGACTAAATAAGGGAATTGGAACGAGCGAACAGGCAGCTCTCCGCCCACGGAGCTCTATGGATCCCCCTCTCCATTTTCACATTTACAGCTTTCAAAATGAAATACAGTAAATAATCAGGATAACAGTTTTATTGTGTGTGTATTGTATTTTAATGAAGATGATATTGTATACCGGTAGGGAGAGTTAAGCATCATATGCTGTAAAATAACATCAAAGTGAACCAGACAGTGCCAACAACATGCGTACTTGCACGCGGAGCGCGCTCTTTGTCTATCGCACAGTGAAGATAGGGGAACCCCCTCCAGTGCTCGTGCAGGCAGTGACGTGTGTACTAGTCTGAAGCCCCCTCATACATGAGACAACTGAGGATGAAGCCCAGTCCTTCCGTGAAATAAACAAAGCGCATCGGAAGTCCCCAAAAAGCGCATAATTGACCAAGCGGTGAGTCAACGCCTCGTGCACTTCACACGCAAACTGAAACCGACCACAACCAGCCCTTGTTTTCGATTGGTATTTTGAATTAGCCTCATTGCATATAGGCTTACAATAGATTGCGGGTGTTGTGTGTGCCAGTCTGGTTGAATTGTGACTGTGATGTCATGTGGATGTGGGTTAGCTTACACACCTGAATGTAAATGTAGCGGCACTTGTGTGGATACCAAACCGTTTGGCCACAGAGGCTCATCCTTCTTTAGTTACAACGCTTTAGAATAGTCGCATCTCTTTCTCTTGGTTAATTAGCCATTCTCGATGTATTGGATAGGTGGCCTATTCAATAAATGTAATCGAATATTTGTATTACTAAGCATCCAATTATACAAATTATGATGATATTTTATGGCTGACGTTGTGCTTTATACACGTTCATTGTCATCCAATGTTTCAACAGTTCTGTTTGCCGATGAGGAAAGTGTGAAAGAGGCGCAGTCGCCACCACCGGTGAGCGCACAGAGTACTGACCACACGCGGGACACTTCTACTCCAGAGCGACTACGTCCCAACGACCTAGGACGGACTTTATCCAACGATTTATTCAACTATTTATTTGGCTGCTGATTCCTCTCTGTTTCGTCCATCGGGCGTACTATTCTTCATAGGTGGGCCAGGAGAAAAGGAAAAAAAGACGCAACTATGGCAAAAGCAAGGCTGACTCCCCCGGAGTGTGTAATGATAAATTACAAGAAGTAGACTCTCGCCTTGCCATTCACCAGAGAGGATATCATATTTGACAGCTCAAGGGACGTAAACAAAACATGCGCTCCTCTTAGTGAAAACTAGAAACTGTTTCCGGATTAAGTGGTGGCACATTTTCTATAACGCTCCTTTCTCTGAGAGGACTGTCCACTTGGTCCGTCTCATGAAGTCATGCTCATGCTTCGGTCGAGGAGTACAGTATTTATTATTCTATGACGTAGGGCACAGTGATTGTCGTCCGTTTTGTCGGGACTCGTGGACTTAGAGGTCCGCATTGGCGACAGAAAGTCCAAAAACTTCAGGGGGATAGAGCAAAGATGCCGGTTCGACGGGGTCACGTGGCACCACAGAATACTTTCCTCGATACTATCATTAGGAAATTTGATAGTCAATGTAAGTTGTTTGATTATTGCATGATGATTTATTATTGCGTCCAATAATCATGTTCATCATGTGTCTAATATTGTGTCCAATGCATAAACCAATTGGATGATAACTTAATTTCCATATCACATAATTTTTTCCTGTATGTTTTCCGGTTGATTTTTCTTTGCATGGTAAGTAAAATGTGGCATGTTCTTTTTTTTCAAAATATTCTTCAAGTATACTGCAAACAATATTTAATAATTAATTCTCTTGAGAATAGAGATAGTAGGCCTACACTCAGGGGTGTCATGAACCCCTTGTTTAAGAGGGGGCAAGACGTGATTATGGAGGGGGGGGGGGGTGGGGGTTGGATGTTGGAAGAATTTAGACATTTTTAAACACCTGAAACTGATTTTTCCTGCAATCTAAAGTCATATTCATTACGCATAATTCGATGTAAAAAAATATATATGTCAGTTTTCCTGCATAAGCCATTTTAGTTAATGATGCACATTGATTCTTTAATTCTTTAAAAACGTGTATACTTTACCAGTTTAGTAAAACTACCACACTGGCATATAGTATCATAACCCAATAATTAATCTATTTATTATCATTTTGGGTTTAGAAAAGAACAATGCATGGCTCTGTCTATTTTACAGTGAAATCATGTCTATGAATTCATAGACAGTGAATCTACTTCCCAACAATAATGTTTTGTAAACATCTTGGAACCATCTGACAGATAATTTTCTCCAGGTGAAATTGGATTGCATTCGAGCCAAGTACGATCTCGACATAAACCCATGGACAGTGAATATTTTTCCATTAAAAAAAAATCTAATTAAAATCAACCCTTTTTTAAAAAACACAATATTTCTAAATAGGATCGGGTCAGAATAATGATATCGTAAATCTTCAACATTCCCCTAACACACCAAGCATTTCGCAAGTTCTAAAATTCACGGACATTGCCCAAATGTTATAATAAGATTAGCCTTCCATCTCCGTTCATATGATCTGTTAGTGACTTTGCCACGTAAAAGGTAAACAAACAAACAGGCAAATAGCCTAGGCTACAAGCAGATTCAGCAAATAGCCTAGGCTACAAGCAGATTCAGCAAATAGCCTAGGCTACAAGCAGATTCAGCAAATAGCCTAGGCTACAAGCAGATTCAGCAAATAGCCTAGGCTACACGCAAAATAGCCTAGGCTACAAGCAGATTCAGCAAATAGCCTAGGCTACAAGCAGATTCAGCAAATAGCCTAGGCTACAAGCAGATTCAGCAAATAGCCTAGGCTACAAGCAGATTCAGCAAATAGCCTAGGCTACAAGCAGATTCAGCAAATAGCCTAGGCTACAAGCAGATTCAGCAAATAGCCTAGGCTACAAGCAGATTCAGCAAATAGCCTAGGCTACAAGCAGATTCAGCAAATAGCCTAGGCTACAAGCAGATTCAGCAAATAGCCTAGGCTACAAGCAGATTCAGCAAATAGCCTAGGCTACAAGCAGATTCAGCAAATAGCCTAGGCTACAAGCAGATTCAGCCATGAAAGTGAAAGATGCCATTCTTTTTTACAAAATGATAAAGGAACAACGATAATCAGTCTATTGTTATAACTTGATGTTCCTAAAGAGACTTCCCACATCGCACATATAGGCCAAATTAGTCAATATTTTTCATAGAATATGCATGGACAAGAATAATGTCCAAAATAATGGAAAAATTGGAAAGTCTTGACTGTTTTGCTGCTCCTGATATTTTAATAACACATTGGTTAAAGGCTACTGATTAAGCTACTGATTAAGCTACTGATTAAGCTACTGATTAGGCTACTGATTAAGCTACTGATTAAGCTACTGATTAAGCTACTGATTAGGCTACTGATTAAGCTACTGATTAAGCTACTGATTAGGCTACTGATTAAGCTACTGATTAAGCTACTGATTAAGCTACTGATTAAGCTACTGATTAGGCTACTGATTAAGCTACTGATTAAGCTACTGATTAGGCTACGGATTAAGCTACTGATTAGGCTACTGATTAGGCTACTGATTAGCCTACTGATTAAGCTACTGATTAGGCTACTGATTAGGCTACTGATTAAGCTACTGATTAGGCTACTGATTACGCTGCTGATTAGGCTGCTGATTAGGCTACTGATTAAGCTACTGATTAAGCTACTGATTACGCTGCTGATTAAGCTACTGAATTAAGCTACTGATTAGGCTACTGATTAAGCTACTGATTAGCCTACTGATTAGGCTACTGATTAAGCTACTGATTAGGCTACTGATTAGGCTGCTGATTAGGCTACTGATTAAGCTACTGATTAAGCTACTGATTAGGCTACTGATTAGGCTACTGATTAGGCTACTGATTAAGCTACTGATTACGCTGCTGATTAGGCTGCTGATTAGGCTACTGATTAGGCTACTGTGTGCTTCCTCTGGCAAAATTGATGCTATAACCAATTACGTTACTGCGAAGACCAGCTTTTGTTGAGTCTAAAATATAAATAAGTAGTGCTGATTTCAAATTGGCACACATTTTTAACTTCCACCTCATCCCAAGGGAGCTGGAAAATAACTGAGCGCTAGCTTTTACAAGTCGAAATTGTCAGTGTACGTTTGACACTAGCGCCGCCTTAATGCCAGCAGAAAATAGAGCTGATATGGGGCGGCAGGGTAGCCTAGTGGTTAGAGTGTTGGACAAGTAACCGAAAGGTTGTAATCCCCGAGCTGACAAGGTACAAATCTGTCATTCTGCCCCTGAACAGGCAGTTAACCCACTGTTCCTAGGCTGTCATTGAAAATAAGAATTTGTTCTTAACTGACTTGCCTAGTTAAATAAAGGTAAAATAAAAAATAAAAAAATAAATATGTTACAAACATATACTGTATTTATATTTTGGCTTAAAGGTTTCGTATATATTCAACTCTAACTTTGTGTATACAGACCCAGCACTGCCAAGAAGACCCCTAGCTTAGACCTAGAACTTCACACTGTGGACGACATATAGTGAGTTCCAAAAGTAGTGGGACAGTGACACATCTTTTGTTGTTTTGGCTCAGCGCTCCAGAACTTTGGATTTGAAATGATATAATGACTATCAGGTTAAAAAGCAGACGGTCAAGCTTTCATTTCCGGATATTTTCATGCATATCGGGTGAAGTGTTTAGAAATTACAGCACTTTATGTACATAGTCCTCCCCATTTTAGAGGAAGAAAAGTATTGAGACAAATGAACTTATATGTGTATTAAAGTAGTTGAGATTGTATTATGTGGTCCCATATTCCTATATCAAGCAATGATTCCAACAAGCTTGAGACTCTACAAACTGGTTGGATGCATTTGTTGTTTGTTTTGGTTGTGTTTCAGATTATTGGGTCATTTTGAATTCACTTTTATTGTAAATAAGAATATAATGTTTCTAAATACTTCTACATCGATGTGGATGCTATCATGATTACGGATACTCCTGAATAATGGTGAGTGAGAAAGTTACAGACGCACAAATATCATACCCGCCCCCGAAAACTGCGAACCTGCTCTCTGCTGAGGAGTATTTTTCTCCACTCATACAGGAGTGATAAAAAGTGAAAACAATTTTCTATGTGAATCATTTTTCATTGTGATTTATCAGTGAGTCATATACTAAACATTTGACTACTCTATTACACATATATAAGTGAATTTGTCCCAATACTTTTTGGTCCCTTGAAATGGAGGGACTATGTACAAAAAGTGCTGTCATTTCTAAACGGTTCACCCGATACAGATGAAAATACCCTCAAATTATAATTTTAAATCCAAAGTGCTGCAGTACAGAGCCAAAACAACAACAACAACAAATAAGTCACTGTCCCAATACTTTTGTAGCTCGCTGTAGCCTACATGACTATAATACCAATGCACTCTCAAATGCTGCTGAGATTATACAAGTACTTGGTCTCAGGCTAATATGTAAATGTGTTCTGTCCAATGATCTGCTCTAATTGTGCTTACGAAGTAAAACCCAGACTTATTGTTTTCCTACTTTTCAAAATGAAAGTTAAGTCAACATGTCACATGAATGGAGCCATGAGCTCTCTGCCACTTGCTGTCTGTGTGTCAGTGTTGCCAAGTGTTGACAAGCTTCACTCAACCTCAGTGGTCTGCGCAACTATATTTGATGCGAATCGGGTTACATTTTGTCAATTTCTAAATGATCGCAGAGATGTGACAAGCACGGCTGATGGAGAGGTGGTCAACATTGGTGTCACAAACAGTCATTACAGCATTGCCTTAGGTCGGCAGGTAACCTAGTGGTCAGAGCGTTGGGCCAGTGACCGAAAAGTTGTCATTCTGCTCCTGAAAAAAGGTTAACCCACTGTTCCTAGGCTGTCATTATAAATAAGAATTTGTTCTCTAACTGACTTGCCTAGTTAAATAAATCAAAACATTTTTGGGGCTGAGAGAGAGAAAGAGAGAGCGATCTATACGTGAATATGTGCATTTAAGCACCTCTGGCCTCAGCGAGAGAAACCTAATGGAGGTGTCCACTCACGTACCACCTAGCTAGCCTTATGCTATGTACCACCTAGCTAGCCTTATGCCACCTATCACATAGCTAGCCTTATGCCACCTACCACCTAGCTAGCCTTATGCCACCTACCACCCAGCTAGCCTTGTGCCACCTACCACCTAACTAGCCTTATGCCACCTATCACATAGCTAGCCTTATGCCACCTACCACCTAGCTAGCCTTATGCCACCTACCACCCAGCTAGCCTTATGCCACCTACCACCTAGCTAGCCTTATGCCACCTACCACCTAGCTAGCCTTATGCCACGTACCACCTAGCTAGCATTATTCCACCTACCACCTAGCTAGCCTTATGCCACCTACCACCCAGCTAGCCTTGTGCCACCTACCACCTAACTAGCCTTATGCCACCTATCACATAGCTAGCCTTATGCCACCTACCACCTAGCTAGCATTATGCCACGTACCACCTAGCTAGCATTATGCCCCGTACCACCTAGCTAGCCTTATGCCACGTACCACCTAGCTAGCATTATGCTACGTACCACCTAGCTAGCCTTATGCCACCTACCACCTAGCTAGCCCTATGCTACGTACCACCTAGCTAGCATTATGCTACGTACCACCTAGCTAGCATTATGCTATGTACCACCTAGCTAGCCTTATGACTGTTTTCTTGGTGCTTCTTTATAGTGTCCTCCTCCTACACTGCACTGTGAAGGAGGCAATGAAGACTTTTCCAAGCTGAAAATTCTAAAATTATATCGGGTGCAGAGAATCGACCCATCAGCAGGAATTTATCACAGGACACACTATACAGTAGATACAGTATGTGTTTTGTACTACAGGATCTTATGTCTAATCACAGTTAAGAATATAATAATATTATCAGACTGCATGCACCCAGAGCCCAGTTTGCACACCCGTCTGCTGTCTGCTAAAGGGGAATAATTGACATTTTCTCCCCAGTGATAAGTGTTCAATGCCAATAGTTGCTAGGCACGGATAACTCCCTAGATTCAAATAAATAAATAATGAGTCTTTGGCATCCCAGGGAGCTGCAACATGTTTCTAAATCTGACCATTATCTTGGTCAATGTGGACTATTGGTATTGGTCCTACCATATTGGCCAATGGTCGTACTCCTCTCCCGTGTATCTCAGAGCTCAGCTGTGATAGACCATGGCGCCAGGTTGTGGGTTCAATTCCCATGGGGGACCAGTGCTGAAAAAAAAGTATTAAAATGTATTTTATGCACTACTATGAATTGGTACGTTCAGTCACGTGGCGAAGCAGGAGGCTTTAATTTCATTCTGTTTCATTATGGATTTACTGTTTTATTGTTGTCCTTTTTATGCTTGTTTTCTTGTAAAATGATATTGTTTAACCTGAGGGATAAACATTGAGCCAGGTGGAATTGAAAATGATAAAATGGAGAGGGTGGATCAAGTACTCCTTGCTATTACATTGCTGTTTAATCATTTGCGGATGGATGCTTGGCTTTTCTCTCTGCCTCTCTGTGGGTAGCCTGGCTGTCACCAATACTAAAGGCACAGCACTCAGAGTACAGTGCCAAGGCTTTGATGTACTGTACTGTATTCTTAAAGGGATAGTTCACGTCAGAATTAAAGTTTGTCAGATGTTTACAGACCTTAAAAGTGGTTTCATTTCAAGATGAGTTCATATCCCTGCCATCGATTTGTGTACTTTTTCATTTTTTGTGACTTCCTTTTTTCCAATTCTTATAGGTTTGAGGCATATGTCTGCATCTACACAATCAGTGACATAGGGTATGGAGTCATCTCGACGTCGGACCAGTTTTGATGTATGAAAACATCGGACAAACTTGGATAAATACAGGATTTAACATAAGAGAATATTGATGTGTTTAGTGGAGAAAATGTATCAAAAACAAAATCTTCTTTTGATTAACAATTTACATTACTTTACTCAATGAGGCATCCTGAGACTTCCAACAAAATATTTAAATGTATTATGTTCTTTGGCTATACAGTCATGATCAAAACAACACATACTATCAATAACCAACCAAATGCTGTCGTTGTTCAGTTTGGCCCCCAGCTGAACATAGCCATGAGTAATATAGACACCGAAACAACAAATATTCCTATCCTATCCATTGCTACTCAAGCTGACTGATCTCACTGGGGCGGCAGGGTAGCCTAGTGGTTAGAGTGTTGGACTAGTAACCGGAAGGTTGCAAGTTCAAATCCCCGAGCTGACAAGGTACAAATCTGTCGTTCTGCCCCTGAACCCTAGGCCGTCATTGAAAATAAGAATTTGTTCTTCACTGACTTGCCTGGTTGAATAAAATTAAGACACCGGGACCCTTTAACTGCCTGTCTAGTCATGGCCTCACCGTCCCCAGCAGAAACATTCCTCCAATTAGTCTTATATGAGGTGGGACCTTTTTTAATTTTACCTTTATTTTTCTAGGCAAGTCAGTTAAGAACACATTCTTATTTTCAATGACAGCCTAGGAACAGTGGGTTAACTGCCTTGTTCAGGAGCAGAACAACAGATTTCTACCTTGTCAGCTCGGGGATCTGAACTTGCAATCTTCCAGTTACTAGTCCAACGCTCTAACCACTAGGCTACCCTGCCGCTGGGGAGGACATTAAGCTCTACAGCTCAGGCACAAACACAACGTCACCAGGACGACTTGCCACCAGTCTTCCAAGGAATCTGACTCAATCAGGGCTCTTTCTGTAGACAGACAACCAGGACAGTATGAAGTTTTATCACTCGTATGTACAGGATACACATGGTACACACTGCAGGTTGCCTTCTGGACAATGCAACTACAATAAGAAATAATACAAGCTAACACAATGAACATAAAGTAAATGGCTCAGTAGAATATAATAAACATTTAGCATCAGTATAATACAGGAAGGCACATTTTATATTTACCCCTGTACTGTATATCAGGGAAGGGGTGATTGGGGGGACAAGTGTTTAAATTGAGCATTATTAGCACTAGTAAATAATAGTCTGGTAGCAGCTGTTGAGATGTGTGTGTGTGTGTGTGTGTGTGTGTGTGTGTGTGTGTGTGTGTGATACAGGGAGAGAGAATCAGAGCAGGTGGTCATTCCAGTTCAAGTGTTCAGCAGTCTGATGGCTTGTAGATAGAAACTGTCTCTGAACCTGTTGGTATCAGACCTCATGCTCTGATACAGTCTGATGGTTTGTAGATAGAAACTGTCTCTGAACCTGTTGGTATCAGACCTCATGCTCTGGTACAGTCTGATGGCTTGTAGATAGAAACTGTCTCTGAACCTGTTGGTATCAGACCTCATGCTCTGATACAGTCTGATGGTTTGTAGATAGAAACTGTCTCTGAACCTGTTGGTATCAGACTTCATGCTCTGATACAGTCTGATGGCTTGTAGATAGAAACTGTCTCTGAGCCTGTTGGTATCAGACTTCATGCTCTGATACAGTCTGATGGCTTGTAGATATTGTGGTATCATCACTGAACCTCTCTTCACCCTCTCACTCTGACTGTCTCATAGAGAGACAACACAGAGAGACACGCTCTCTGTCTCTCTACCCCCCCCTCTCTGTCTCTCTCCCCCTTTGCACTTTCAATCCCTCCCCTCTCTCTCTCTCTCTCTCTCTCTCTATATATATATATATCTCTCTCCCCCTTCGCACTTTCAATCCCCCTCTCTCTCTCCCCTCTCTCTCTCTCCCTCCCTCTCTCTCTCCCTCCTCTCTTTCAATCCCCCCTCCGTCTCTCTATCACTCTCTCTCCCCCTCGCTCCCTCAATCCACCCTCTCTCTCCCCGTCTCTCTCTCTTTCTCTCTCTCTCTCTCTCTCCCCTTCTTCTGTGCTCTGCTTTGTGTCTGTCTGTGTGTGTGTGTGTGTGTGTCTGGCAGCCTGTTGTCTCTGCTGCTAGCTGCCATCCCCAGTCTCTCTGAGTGACCCGCTGGGTTGCCATGTTGGCACAGTGTCGTCCGCCCCCCCCGCTGCCGCTGGGCGCCCGTCCAACTGGGCAACATGGCGCCTGCTGGGGAGACGAGCTCCATCCTTCCACTTCCAAGTGGGCTGCTCCTTTCAAAGCCTTCTGCTTCCTATCCATCACCTAGCGTCCCCACTTTAAACAGCACCATGCTAGCTCGTGTAGCTAGGCTTGTGTGTCAGTTTTTGATTTTATTTGACAATTTAAAATAAACCAAAATGTTGGCCACACCAGGCAACAGATAGAAAACTGCGACGATCCCAAAAAGTCAAGAGACTGGAGTCGGCCCCTCTGTATCAGGACGTATCTCCTTGGGCCATATCAGCAACCTTCACTCCTGTGTTCTAATGGCACGTTGTGTTAGCTAATCCAAGTTTATAATTTTAAAAGGTTAATTGATCATTAGAAAACCCCTTTTCAATTATGTTTGCACAGCTGAAAACTGTTGTTCTGATTAAAGAAGCAATAAAAATGGCATTCTTTAGACTAGTTGAGTATCTGGAGCATCAAATCAAATGTATTTATATAGCCCTTCGTACATCAGCTGATATCTCAAAGTGCTGTACAGAAACACAGCCTAAAACCCCAAATAGCAAGCAATGCAGATGTAAATGTAAATGTAGAAGCACGTTGGCTAGGAAAAACTCCCTAGAAAGGCCAGAACCTAGGAAGAAACCTAGAGAGGAACCAGGCTATGAGGGGTGGCCAGTCCTCTTCTTGCTGTGCCGGGTGGAGATTATAACAGAACATGGCCAAGATGTTCAAATGTTCATAAATGACCAGCATGGTCAAATAATAGATCGGGGACAGGTAGCACGTCCGGTGAACAGGTCAGGGTTCCATAGCAGCAAGGAGTCATCATGCCAGGTAGTCCTGAGGCATGGTCCAAGGGCTCAGGTCCTCCGAGAGAGAGAAAGAAAGAGAGAATTAGAGAGGGCATACTTAAATTCACACAGGACACCGGATAAGACAGGAGAAGTACTCCAGATATAACAAACTGAACCTAGCCCCCCGACACAAACTACTGCAGCATAAATACTGGAGGCTGAGACAGGAGGGGTCAGGAGACACTGTGGCCCCATCCGATGATACCCCCGGACAGGGCCAAAAAGGAAGTATATAACCCCACCCACTTTGCCAAAGCACAGCCCCCACACCACTAGAGGGATATCTTCAACCACCAACTTACCATCCTGAGACAAGGCCGAGCATAGCCCACAAAGATCTCCGCCATGTCACAACCCAAGGTGGGGGCGCCAACCCAGACAGGAAGATCACATCAGTGAATCAACCCACTCAAGTGACGCAACCCTCCTAGGGACGGCATGAAAGAGCACCAGTAAACCAGTGACTCAGCCCCTGTAATAGGGTTAGAGGCAGAGAATCGCAAGGGCGGTTCGTTGCTCCAGAGCCTTTCCGTTCACCTTCACACTCCTGGGCCAGACTACACTCAATCATATGACCCACTGAAGAGATGAGTCTTCAGTAAAGACTTCAAGGTTGAGACCGAGTTTGCATCTCTCACATGGGTAGACAGACCATTCCATAAAAATTGAGCTCTATAGGAGAAAGCCCTGCCCCCAGCTGTTTGCTTAGAAATTCTAGGGACAATTAGGAGGCCTGCGTCTTGTGACCGTAGCGTACGTGTAGGTATGTACGGCAGGACCAAATCAGAGAGATAGGTAGGAGCAATCCCATGTAATGCTTTGTAGGTTAGCAGTAAAACCTTGAAATCAGCCCTTCCCTTGACAGGAAGCCAGTGTAGGGAGGCTAGCACAGGAGGAATAGGATCACATTTTTGGTTCTAGTCAGGATTCTAGCAGCCGTATTTATCACTAACTGAAGTTTATTTAGTGCTTTATCCGGGTAGCCGGAAAGTAGAGCATTGCAGTAGTCTAAGCAAGAAGTGACAAAAGCATAGATACATTTTTCTGCATCATTTTTGGACAGAAAGTTTGATTTTTGCAATGTTACGTAGATGGAAAAAAGTTGTCCTTGAAACAATCTTGATATGTTCGTCAAAAGAGAGATCAGGGTCCAGAGTAACGCCGAGGGCCTTCACAGTTTTATTTGAGACGACTGTACAACCATTAAGATTGTCAGATTCAACAGAAGATATCTTTGTTTCTTGGCGCCTAGAACAAGCATCTCTGTTTTGTCCGAGTTTAAAAGTAGAATGTTTGCAGCCATCCACTTCCTTATGTCTGAAACACAGGCTTCCAGCAAGGGCAATTTTGGGGCTTCACCATGTTTCATTGAAATGTACAGCTGTGTGTCATCCGCATAGCAGTGAAAGTTAACATTATGTTTTCGAATGACATCCCCAAGAGATAAAATATATAGTGAAAACAATAGTGGTCCTAAAACGGAACCTTGAGGAACACCGAAATGTACAGTTGTTTTGTCAGAGGACAAGTCATTCACAGAGACAAACTGATATCTTTCCGACAGATAAGATCTAAACCAGGCCAGAACTTGTCCGTGTAGACCAATTTGGGTTTCCAATCTCTCCAAAAGAATGTGGTGATCGATGGTATCAAAAGCAGCACTAAGGTCTAGGAGCACGAGGACAGATGCAGAGCCTCGGTCTGATGCCATTAAAAGGTCATTTACCACCTTCACAAGTGCAGTCTCAGTGCTATGATGGGGTCTAAAACCAGACTGAAGCATTTCGTATACATTGTTTGTCTTCAGGAAGGCAGTGAGTTGCTGCGCAACAGCTTTTTCTAAATTTTTTGAGAGGAATGGAAGATTCAATATAGGCCGATAGTTTTAAAATATTTTCTGGGTCAAGGTTTGGCTTTTTCAAGAGAGGCTTTATTACTGCCACTTTTAGTGAGTTTGGTACACATCCGGTGGATAGAGAGCTGTTTATTATGTTCAACATAGGAGGCCAAGCACAGGAAGCAGCTCTTTCAGTAGTTTAGTTGGAATAGGGTCCAGTATGCAACTTGAAGGTTTAGAGGCCATGATTATTTTCATCATTGTGTCAAGAGATATAGTACTAAAATACTTGTGTGTCTCTCTCTTGATCCTAGGTCCTGGCAGAGTTGTGCAGACTCAGGACAGCTGAGCTTTGAAGGAATACGCAGATTTAAAGAGGAGTCTGTAATTTGCTTTCTAATAATCATGATCTTTTCCTCAAAGAAGTTAATGAATTTATTACTGCTGAAGTGAAAGCCATCCTCACTTGGGGAATGCTGCTTTTTAGTTAGCTTTGCGACAGTATCAAATAGAAATTTCGGATTGTTCTTATTTTCCTCAATTAAGTTGGAAAAATAGGATGATGGAGCAGCAGTAAGGGCTCTTCGGTACTGCACGGTACTGTCTTTCCAAGCTAGTCGGAAGACTTCCAGTTTAGGTTGTAGTTATTATGGGACTCTTTATACCAAGCATCAGCATTTGTGGGTTCGATTACAGGCTCAAAATGGCCAGAAACAAATAACTTTTCTGAAACTCGTCAGTCTATTCTTGATCTGAGAAATGAAGGCTATTCCATGCGAGAAATTGCCAAGAAACTGAAGATCTCGTACAGGGCTGTGTTCAACTCCCTTCACAGAACAGTACAAACTGACTCTAACCAGAATAGAAAGAGGAGTGGGATGCTCCGGTGCACAACTGAACAAGAGGACAAGTACATTAGATTGTCTAGTTTGAGAAACAGACGCCTCACGAGTCCTCAACTGGCAGCTCATTAAATAGTTCCCGCAAAACACCAGTTTCAACGTGAACAGCGAAGAGGCGACACTAGGATGCTTCTTCTTCTAGGCAAAGTTCCTCTGTCCAGTGTCTGTTCTTTTAACCATCTTAATCTTTTCTTTTTATTGGCCAGTCTGAGATATGGCTTTTTATTTGCAACTCGCTAAATATTCTCATCTGTTGTGTCAACCACATTGCATAAAAAGTTGTTTTTATTGCTAGTGTTTGTATTAATTTGAGATCTATTGCATCCCACAACTGTCCCAGATTATGTTTGCAGATTATGTTTGCAGATTATGTTTGCAGATGTTTGCAGATTATGTTTGCAGATGTTTGCAGATTATGTTTGCAGATTATGTTTGCAGATTATGTTTGCAGATGTTTGCAGATTATGTTTGCAGATTATGTTTGCAGATTATGTTTGCAGATTATGTTTGCAGATGTTTGCAGATTATGTTTGCAGATTATGTTTGCAGATTATGTTTGCAGATTATGTTTGCACAGAATAGAATAGGTTGACTTTTGTACTATGGGGGATAGTAGATTGTGCTTTTGCTGTTCGTTAGACCTACGCATCTCATTTGCTGACGAAAAGTAAATATTTAGGTCTTCTAACATCTTCAATATGCGCCTCGGAATTGGATGTAATGTCATCAATTGTAGCCTGTGAGAAAGACCCGATCAAGTGACTGAGAGCCGTGCTTCGACACGCAGCCCGGAGAAGGGAATTATAAATATTATATTCAGCACCAAGGCCAATGGCCGAAAAAGGCATGGATTATTATAGGGGACATTGTGACCACACAAAGGCATGCATTATTATAGGGGACATTGTGACCACACAAAGGCATGTATTATTATAGGGGACATTGTGACCACACAAAGGCATGGATTATCATAGGGGACATTGTGACCACACAAAGGCATGGATTATTATAGGGGACATTGTGACCACACAAAGGCATGTATTATTATAGGGGACATTGTGGCCACACAAAGGCATGGATTATCATAGGGGACATTGTGACCACACAAAGGCATGGATTATCATAGGGGACATTGTGACCACACAAAGGCATGGATTATCATAGGGGACATTGTGACCACACAAAGGCATGGATTATTTTAGGGGACATTGTGACCACACAAAGGCATGGATTATCATAGGGGACATTGTGACCACACAAAGGCATGGATTATTATAGGGGACATTATGACCACACAAAAGGCATGGATTATCATAGGGGACATTGTGACCACACAAAGGCATGGATTATCATAGGGGACATTGTGACCACACAAAGGCATGGATTATTATAGGGGGCATTGTGACCACACAAAGGCATGGATTATTTTAGGGGACATTGTGACCACACAAAGGCATGGATTATTTTAGGGGACATTGTGACCACACAAAGGCATGGATTATTTTAGGGGACATTGTGACCACACAAAGGGATGCAGCCGGGAAATTCGAGGCAAGATCAAGTGCTTGTCAAAATTGTGAATGAGAGACTGATGAAGTGTGTGCTGCCTGTGCAAAAAAACAAAGCAGAGCTCATGACTTTCATGAGACTTTTTGCAAATCATCATTAGTCTCATCATGCAGACTAAGAATGTGTAAAAAAATCTAAACATATTGCCAAACATTTGTATCACAACTAAAGTTGCACAAATAAATTATGCATATAGGAGTACCTATTTCTTTCTTAACCACTCAACACAGAATAGACGCATGTAGGCACTCCCTCAAATCGTTTGGAGAAAATATCCTTTCTATTTGATTCAGCTATGCTCAATTGCATTCTTCATACTATAAAATAATGTAAAACAAGAAATTCTAAATAAATCTTGTCTACTAAATTAACTAGTGTAGACCACAACGATTTGGCATAGCCAGAACATGGTCTAACATGAGGACAACACAGAGTATTCTGTTCTTCTGAAATAGATTTTTTTGAAATCTTCATATCATATAGACCTGTCTAAATGAATAATGGATTTATTGTGATGGTGTAAATCTGTGTTAATGGATTTATTTAGACTTTTAAAATGTAGATGTAACAAAGGTCTGCATCAGTGGCTTGTAGGGGGAAGCCAGGAGATGGTAAATGTGTTTATGTTAATTGGCAGACAATCACCGGCTGACAACATTTCATGACCGCCATATGCCCTAATCCCAATTAAGGAGTTCAAATGAGACCGGCTTGGCTTGTGCACCTAATTGAAAAATGGCCCATCAAATATTACGTTGATTGTAAATTAAGCGTGTTAGAGAATGCAGTGCTGAATTTTGACGTTGCCCCTTTGAAGCATATCAACTTTTGAAACTCATCGGTTTTTTATTTTGCGTTTTGGGAAGCACCCGGGAGGGTTAGGGTTAACAACAGCTTTCCCCCAAATGTCTTATGATTTTCACATTGTTGCAGTTCTGGATGGGAAGCCTGTGCCATTAAACCCCTACAACTCATCCAGAACGCCGCAGCCCGTCTGGTGTTCAACCTTCCCAAGTTCTCTCACGTCACCCCGCTCCTCCGCTCTCTCCACTGGCTTCCAGTTGAAGCTCGCATCCGCTACAAGACCATGGTGCTTGCCTACGGAGCTGTGAGGGGAACGGCACCTCAGTACCTCCAGGCTCTGATCAGGCCCTACACCCAAACAAGGGCACTGCGTTCATCCACCTCTGGCCTGCTCGCCTCCCTACCACTGAGGAAGTACAGTTCCCGCTCAGCCCAGTCAAAACTGTTCGCTGCTCTGGCCCCCCAATGGTGGAACAAACTCCCTCACGACGCCAGGACAGCGGAGTCAATCACCACCTTCCGGAGACACCTGAAACCCTACCTCTTTCAGGAATACCTAGGATAGGATAAAGTAATCCTTCTCACCCCCCTTAAAAGATTTAGATGCACTATTGTAAAGTGGCTGTTCCACTGGATGTCTTAAGGTGAACGCACCAATTTGTAAGTCGCTCTGGATAAGAGCGTCTGCTAAATGACTTAAATGTAAATGTAAATGGAAGAATTAACACTGGTCTGTAGTTCCCTAGTAGTCAGAGAGCGACAGAGAGAGAGACAAAAAAGATAATTAGTTGACACATTGGAATCAATTTACCAAAAAACTGAACAAACTAGAATGCAATTTGGCCATACACAGAGAGTACACAGTGGCAGAATACCTGACCACTGTGACTGACCCAAAATTAAGGAAATATTTGACTATGTACAGACTAAGTGAGCATAGTCTTGCTATTGAGAAAGGCCGCCAAAGTCAGACCTGGCTCTCAAGAGAAGACAGGCTATGTGCACACTGCCCACAGAATGAAGTGGAAACTGAGCTACACTCCCATATCTATTGGGTGAAATATCACTATTTGTCACTCTAACACTGTATATATACATAATATGACATTTGAAATGCCTTTATTCTTTTGGAAGTTTTGTAAGTGTAACGTTTACAGTTTGATTTTTCAATGTAAACATATGTTACCCATGTCTATGAAAGAGAGACAGAGAGGGAGAGTGACAGAGTGACAGAGAGACAGAGAGACAGAGAGTGACAGAGAGACAGAGAGGGAGAGTGACAGAGAGGGAGTGTGACAGAGAGAGAGAGACAGAGTGACAGAGAGGGAGAGAGGAGTGTTTGAGTGTGTGTGTGTGTGTGTGTAAATATGTGCCTCTATCTACGCTACCTGAACATTTTTAGTTGGCCCAAACTTAGCTGACTGATTCACTCATATCTTAAACATTTTGAACCGGGGACCGATGCGTATCGGTGAATCGAAGCTTTTCCCCAGTACATGTCAACGTGTCCTCACATCTCCTCAGTGGCCATTTTAGCATCTAATTCCTCAACCATACAAGTATTTTACACCATGTTTAAAGATACACTTCTCGTTAATCCAACCACAGTGTCTGATTTCAAAAAAGCTTTTCGGCGAAAGCAGAACATATTAGGTCAGCAACTAGTCACAGAAAGCATTCAGCCATTTTCCAACCAAAGAGAGGTGTCACAAAAAGCAGAAATATAGATAAAGTGAATCACTAAACATTCACGATCTTCATCAGATGATATATCCCAGGACTCAATGTTACACAATACATGTATGTTTTGTTCGATCAAGTTCATATTTATTTCCAAAAACCTCCGTTTACATTGGCGCCATGTTCAGAAATGCCTCCAAAACATCCAGAGAAATTGCAGAGAGCCACATCAAATAACAGAAATACTCATCATAAACTTTGTTCGTTGAGTGCTGCCGTGGTGTAAACTTTGATGAAAGATACATGTTTTACATAGAATTAAAGTTCTTAATGCAACTGCTGTGTCAGATTAAAAAAAAGCTTCACGGCAAAAGCACAATATTCAATAATCTGAGAACAGTGTTCAGCCACAAAAGCAAGCCATACAGTTACCCGCCTAGTTGTGGAGTCAACAAAAGTCATAAATAGCATTATAAATCTTCACTTACCTTTGCTGATCTTCATCAGAATGCACTCCCAGTACTCCCACTTCCACAAGAAATGTTTGTTTTGCTCGATTACGTCCATATTTATGTCCAAATATGTCCTCCGTTTTGTTCGCACGTTTAGTTCACAATTCCAAAGGCACAATGCGCGAGAGCAAAATCCAGACGAAGAGTCAAAAGAGTTCCATTACAGTTTGTAGAAACATGTCAAACGATGTTTACAATCAATCTTTAGGTTTAAAAAAAAAAATCTTCAATAATATTCCAACTTGACAATAGCGTATTCATTACAGAGGAAAAAGAAGGACCGGCGTGACCGCGCAGTAAACAACCGATTGGCCTCAGCCGTCCACTTGTTGAAACAGCTCTTATTCGACACCCTTCCACAATAGAAGCCTCAAACAACTTTCTAAAGACTGTTGACATCTGCTGGAAGCCTTGGGAAGTGCAATGTGGCCCCATAGACACAGCATATTGGACAGGCAATCACTTAAAGGAAACTACAAACCTCAGATTTCCCACTTCCTGGTTGGATTTGTCTCAGGTTTTCGCTTGCCATATGAGTTCTGTTATACTCACAGACATGACTCAAACATTTTTGGTACTTTCATTTGTTTTGAATTTTCTTTCAATGATGTACCAGACTTGTGGAGGTCTTCAATTTGTTTTCTGAGGTCTTGGCTGATTTCCTTTGATTTTCCCATGATGTTAAGCAAAGAGGCACTGAGTTTGAAGGTAGGCCTTGAAATACATCCACAGGTACACCTCCAATTGATTCAAATGATGTCAATTAGCCTATCAGAAGCTTCTAAAGCCGTGACATCATTTTCTGTCATTTTCCAAGCTGTTTAAAGGCAGAGTCAACTTAGTGTATGTAAACTTCTGTCCCACTGGAATTGTGATACAGTGAATTATAAGTGAAATAATCTGTTTGTAAACAGTTGTTGGAAAAATTGCTTGTGTCATTCACAAAGTAGATGTCCTAACCGACTTGCCAAAACTATAGTTTGTTATCAAGAAATTTGTGGAGTCGTTGAAAAACGAGTTTTAATGACTCCAACCTAAGTGTATGTAAACTTCCAACTTCCGCTGTTCATATCTCCCTGGCATATTACATAATTTATGCAGCAGCATACAATACCTGTTTGGACTCACTTTATTGTGCTGTGCTCAGTTGTCATCAAAGTCTGGCATTCTCTGGATATATGGTGCTTTCAAGACAACTGGGAACTCAGGAAAAAAACAAGGTCAATCATGACGTTAGTGATCTTCAGGTCGGAGCTCTAGAAAGAGTCCAGAATTCCCGACTTGGAATTCTGAGTTGGATGACCGTTCAAAACTTATTTTCCCAGTTGTCTTGAACTCACTGAAGTCTGAGATTTCCCAGTTGACTTGAACTCAACTGAAGTCTGAGATTTCCCAGTTGACTTGAACTCACTGAAGTCTGAGATTTCCCAGTTGTCTTGAACTCACTGAAGTCTGAGATTTCCCAGTTGTCTTGAACTCACTGAAGTCTGAGATTTCCCAGTTGACTTGAACTCAACTGAAGTCTGAGATTTCCCAGTTGTCTTGAACTCACTGAAGTCTGAGATTTCCCAGTTGACTTGAACTCAACTGAAGTCTGAGATTTCCCAGTTGTCTTGAACTCACTGAAGTCTGAGATTTCCCAGTTGTCTTGAACTCACTGAAGTCTGAGATTTCCCAGTTGTCTTGAACTCACTGAAGTCTGAGATTTCCCAGTTGTCTTGAACTCACTGAAGTCTGAGATTTCCCAGTTGTCTTGAACTCACTGAAGTCTGAGATTTCCCAGTTGTCTTGAACTCACTGAAGTCTGAGATTTCCCAGTTGACTTGAACTCACTGAAGTCTGAGATTTCCCAGTTGACTTGAACTCACTGAAGTCTGAGATTTCCCAGTTGTCTTGAACTCACTGAAGTCTGAGATTTCCCAGTTGACTTGAACTCAACTGAAGTCTGAGATTTCCCAGTTGACTTGAACTCAACTGAAGTCTGAGATTTCCTAGTTGTCTTGAACTCACTGAAGTCTGAGATTTCCTAGTTGTCTTGAACTCAACTGAAGTCTGAGATTTCCCAGTTGTCTTGAACTCACTGAAGTCTGAGATTTCCCAGTTGTCTTGAACTCACTGAAGTCTGAGATTTCCCAGTTGTCTTGAACTCACTGAAGTCTGAGATTTCCCAGTTGTCTTGAACTCACTGAAGTCTGAGATTTCCCAGTTGTCTTGAACTCACTGAAGTCTGAGATTTCCCAGTTGTCTTGAACTCACTGAAGTCTGAGATTTCCCAGTTGTCTTGAACTCAACTGAAGTCTGAGATTTCCCAGTTCCAAGTTTCCAGTTGTTTTGAAAGCGGCAGAAGTCATGGCCAGCATTGAATATTTATCATTTTAAACACAGACTTGGACAACACATCCACTCCACTGAATAGCAGGCTAGTGATTCCTTTGCAATGCTTACAGTATCACATTCGGCCGTGATTGGGAGTCCCATAGGGTGAGGCACAATTGGCCCAGCTTTGTTCGGGGTTTGGCCGGGGTAGGCCGTCATTGTAAATAAGAATTTGTCCTTAACTCACTTGCCTAGTTAAATTAAGGTTACATTTAAAATATATATATATTTTTAAAGTTAGCCACTGATTCCTTCCAAACCACTCATTGTTGAATTTGTGATTTCCACATTTCTGTGTAATGAGCATCAATACGTTTTATGTATAATTTCTCTTCATATGACAAGGGTGGACAAGGATTTGCCAGTAGATTGTCAACTTGATTCATGATGCTAGGATTTTCAAATTATGTTGACATGATCAGTCCAATCCAATCCAACTGAGCCTTCTTGGATTGGCACGTCTAATGTAACTCTATGGCAGCACTCAAGGGGCTTGAATTTTTAGCTCTACCTGTAGATTTTGCGGTGACGTAGTGTCCCCTTGAGTAAGAGAACACTGAGCCAATCACGGTGCAACTAGAAAACATTACCAACCCCTACGCTCCGTGTCTTCCGCTGGCTACCCCACCCGAGTGGCGCAGCAGTCTAAGGCACCGCATCTCAGTGCTTGAAGCTTCACTAGAAACACCCTGGTTCAAATCCAGGCTGTATCACAACTGGCTGTGATTGGGAGTCCCATAGGGAAGCGCACAATTGGCCCAGGGTCATCTGGGTGTGGGCGGTATAGGCTGTCATTGTAAATAATTTGTTCTTAATTAACTGACTTACCTGGTTAAATAAAACCACAGAAAGCACTGAGCTAGGCTGAAACACCGACATTTTGGAGCTGCCTTACTCAAGAAAGCAAAAAAGAGACCATGTTTTGTATGCGGCTTTATCAATTCAATGTTTTTTTTATTTTTTACATTGTTTGCAAAGTGATATGTGACACGCACGAATGCCAAAATGACATGCAAAACAGGCACACAAAAAATGTATAATAATATTATAGCTAAACAGGTGGCCCTGAATGACGGGTCGCCCCTGACCTTAGGTCAACACCAAGCATTATATATTTCAGGCATGTTTTTCCAGCACTGTGGTTTGTGGCGAGCCATTAGCACTCTCCAAATGATGCATGCTCAGATCCTACCCAGCTCAATTGGCCTAAGAAATAAACAACCCCTCCCCTCGTACAGTATCATGTGACCCACCCTCTAAATACCAGTGTTTATTGCTTGCGGGCTAAACCGTTAGCCTCTAAGACACGGTAAGGGCCCTGTGGCTGCTAATTTATAGAGGGAAGCCCTTTAACTTAGCGTCAACCTGGAGAAATGAGAGCCTTTGTTTGCATGTATGTCTGAATAGCCTTGCTTTGGGGCCTGTTATTGCCTTTGGCCCTGGTATTTTATTTTATTACGATCCCCATTAGCTGACGCCATGACGACAGCTAGTCTTTCTGTGGTCGGAATAACGACAACTCGTCTTCCCTTATTCTCTCACTAGGGATAAGAGGTTGATTTAGGAGTGACCCACACAGAAAACAATATACATTTCAATATATTTAAAGTGACGTTATGTATTTCACATACATGTAGCATCATTTGCATCTTTGCTCAAATGCATGTAATGCCTGACAATATTCCAGAAATGCATGTAATGCCTGACAATATTCCAGAAATGCATGTAATGCCTGACAATATTCCAGAAATGCATGTAATGCCTGACAATATTCCAGAAATGCATGTAATGCCTGACAATATTCCAGAAATGCATGTAATGCCTGACAATATTCCAGAAATGCATGTAATGCCTGACAATATTCCAGAAATGCATGTAATGCCTGACAATATTCCAGAAATGCATGTAATGCCTGACAATATTCCAGAAATGCATGTAATGCCTGAGAATATTCCAGAAATGCATGTAATGCCTGACAATATTCCAGAAATGCATGTAATGCCTGACAATATTCCAGAAATGCATGTAATGCCTGACAATATTCCAGAAATGCATGTAATGCCTGACAATATTCCAGAAATGCATGTAATGCCTGACAATATTCCAGAAATGCATGTAATGCCTGACAATATTCCAGAAATGCATGACATCTAGTTTACAGGGTGGCCAAAGTGGTTACTTATTCAGTTCTTAAATTCATCTTTAAATATTGATCAATGGTGATCATGGTCAGCAAAAATAATAATAATCAAGTTTGATTTCACCTAATTGGAACATTGGCTAAAACATCATTCACAAGTGATTGGCTAATATTGCCACCCATCAGATTATTCTTGATTTAATATTGTCTTTACATATACTAAATAATATATGTGTGAGATTTGTTTTGATTTAGAATGGACCAGAGTGCCGGAGAGGGAGAGGGGAGAGGGGGAGAGGGGAGAGGGGGAGAGGGGGAGAGGGGTAGAGGGGGAGCAGGGGAGAGGGGAGGAGAGGGAGGGGAGAGGGGGGTAGAGGGGAGCAGAGGGAGAGGGGAGGGGAGAGGGGGAGAGGGGCAGAGGTGGAGCAGGGGAGAGGGGGAGGAGAGGGGAGAGGGGGAGAGGGGGAGCAGAGTGCCGGAGAGGGAGAGGGGAGAGGGGGAGCAGGGGAGAGGGGGGGAGGGGGAGCAGGTGGAGAGGGGAGAGGGGTAGAGGGGAGCAGGGGAGAGGGGAGGAGAGGGAGAGGGGAGAGGGGGTAGAGGGGAGCAGAGGGAGAGGGGGAGGGGGGGAGGGGGAGAGGGGGAGAGGGGGAGCAGGAGGAGAGGGGAGGAGAGGGGAGAGGGGGAGCAGAGTGCCGGAGAGGGAGAGGGGAGAGGGGAGCAGGGGTAGAGGGGGAGAGGGGAGAGGGGGAGCAGGGGTAGAGGGGGAGAGGGGAGAGGGGGACCAGAGTGCCGGAGAGGGAGAGGGGAGAGGGGGAGCAGGGTGCCGGAGAGGGAGAGGGGGAGAGGGGAGCAGGGGTAGAGGGGAGAGGGGGAGAGGGGGAGCAGGGGTAGAGGGGAGAGGGGGAGAGGGGACCAGAGTGCCGGAGAGGAGAGGGGGAGAGGGGGACCAGAGTGCCGGAGAGGGAGAGGGGGAGGGGGAGGGGGGAGGGGGAGAGGGGAGAGGGGAGGAGAGGGAGAGGGGAGCAGGGGTAGAGGGGGAGGAGAGGGAGAGGGGGAGAGGGGAGAGGGGGTAGAGGGGAGGAGGAGAGGGAGAGGGGAGGGGAGGGGGAGGGGGAGAGGGGAGCAGGGGTAGAGGGGAGGAGAGGGAGAGGGGAGAGGGGGAGGAGGGGAGAGGGGGAGAGGGGGAGGAGAGGGAGGGAGGGGGAGGAGAGGGAGAGGGGGAGCAGGGGTAGAGGGGGAGGAGAGGGAGAGGGGGAGAGGGGGAGAGGGGGAGGAGAGGGAGAGGGGGAGGAGAGGGAGAGGGGGAGCAGGGGTAGAGGGGGAGGAGAGGGAGAGGGGGAGCAGGGGTAGAGGGGGAGAGGGGGAGCAGGGGGAGAGGGGGAGCAGGGGTAGAGGGGGGAGAGGGGGAGAGGGGGAGCAGGGGAGAGGGGGAGAGGGGAGCAGGGGAGAGGGGAGCAGGGGTAGAGGGGTAGAGGGGAGAGGGGAGGGGGGGAGGAGAGGGAGATGGGGAGAGGGGGAGCAGGGGTAGAGGGGAGGAGAGGAGAGGGGAGCAGGGGTAGAGGGGGAGAGGGGGAGCAGGGGTAGAGGGGAGGAGAGGGAGAGGGGGAGCAGGGGGAGAGGGGGAGCAGGGGTAGAGGGGTAGAGGGGGAGCAGGAGTAGAGGGGAGATGGGGAGGGGGAGGAGAGGGAGAGGGGGAGCAGGGGTAGAGGGGAGCAGGGGTAGAGGGGTAGAGGGGAGCAGGGTAGAGGGGGAGAGGGGGAGGGGGAGGAGAGGGAGAGGGGGAGAGGGGGAGCAGGGGTAGAGGGTGAGGAGAGGGAGAGGGGGAGCAGGAGTAGAGGGGGAGAGGGGGAGCAGGGGTAGAGGGGAGGAGAGGGAGAGGGGGAGCAGGGGTAGAGGGGAGAGGGGGAGCAGGGGTAGAGGGGTAGAGGGGAGCAGGGGTAGAGGGGGAGAGGGGAGAGGGGGAGCAGGGGTAGAGGGGGAGGAGAGGGAGAGGGGGAGCAGGGGTAGAGGGGGAGAGGGGAGGGGGAGCAGGGGTAGAGGGGGAGAGAGGGAGAGGGGAGAGGGGAGTAGGGGTAGAGGGGGAGAGGGGGAGCAGGGGTAGAGGGGAGAGGGGGAGAGGGGGTAGAGGGGGAGAGGGGGGAGAGGGGGAGGAGAGGTGAGAGGGGGAGAGGGGGAGCAGGGGTAGAGGGGAGAGGGGGAGCAGGGGTAGAGGGGAGGAGAGGGAGAGGGGAGCAGGGGTAGAGGGGGAGAGGGGGAGGAGAGGGAGAGGGGAGAGGGGGAGCAGGAGTAGAGGGGGAGAGGGGGAGCAGGGGTAGAGGGGGAGAGGGGGAGGGGGAGGAGAGGGAGAGGGGAGAGGGGGAGCAGGGGTAGAGGGGGGAGAGGGGGAGCAGGGGTAGAGGGGGAGAAGGGGAGCAGGGGAGAGGGGGAGCAGGGGTAGAGGGGGAGAGGGGGAGCAGGGGTAGAGGGGAGAGGGGGAGCAGGGGGAGAGGGGGAGCAGGGGTAGAGGGGGAGAGGGGAGCAGGGGTAGAGGGGAGAGGAGGAGCAGGGGTAGAGGGGGAGCAACTTGCAACTACATTTAAATACATGAAATTAAATGTTTTACAAAATATGTCCAAATACATTTTTCAATATATTTACCAAGTATATTGATAAATACTATATAATCTAAAATACATTCTGATGCATTTAACATATATTGTGATATACATTTTTACATGCATTTATGTTCTATGTGTTGGAATATATTTAAAATGTATTAAATCCTATTTTTTTTAAAGTACATTATTTGGTCAATTTGATATATTTCACATTTATCCTAAAAAACATGTTTAAAAATATGGGAGGTAGTCTTTACAAAAATATATTGGAAAATTGAAATGGTTTTAATCCTACACTGAGTATACAAAGCATCAAGGACACTTTCCTAATATTGAGTTGCACCCGTCACTTTTGCCCTCAGAACAGCCTCAATTCACCGGGGCACGGGCTCTACAAGGTGTTGAAAGCGTTCCACAGGGATGCTGGCCCATGTTGACTCTACAAGGTGTTGAAAGCGTTCCACAGGGATGCTGGCCCATGTTGACTCTACAAGGTGTTGAAAGCGTTCCACAGGGATGCTGGCCCATGTTGACTCTACAAGGTGTTGAAAGCAGTCCACAGGGATGCTGGTCCATGTTGACTCTACAAGGTGTTGAAAGCAGTCCACAGGGATGCTGGCCCATGTTGACTCTACAAGGTGTTGAAAGCGTTCCACAGGAATGCTGGCCCATGTTGACTCCAATGCTTCCCACAGTTGTGTCCAGTTGGCTGGATGTCCTTTGGGTGGTGGACTATTCTTGATATAAACGGGAAACTGTTGAGCGTGAAAGACCCAGCAGCGTTGCAGTTCTCAAATCAAATCAAGTCAAATGTTATTTGTCACTTGCGCAGAATACAACAGGTGTAGTAGACCTTACAGTGAAATGCTTACTTACAAGCCCTTGACCAACAATGCTTTAAGAAGAAAAACATATTAAGTAATCAATAGATAAGTTTAAAAAATAATAATAATAAGAATAACAAATAATTCAACATGAGCAGTAAAATAACAATAGCGAGGCTATATACATACCAGTACAGAGTCAATGTGCAAAGTTCTTGACACAAACTGGTGCGCCTGGCACCTACTACCATACCCAGTTCAAAGGCACTTAAATATTTTGTCTTTCCCATTCACCTTCTGAATGGCACATATACACAATCCATGTCTCAACTGTCTCAAGGCTTAAAAATAATCATTTATCCTGTCTCCTCCCCTTCCTCTACACTGATTGAAGTGGATTTAACAAGTGACATCAATAAGGGATCATAGCTTTTACCTGGACTCACCTGGTCAGTCTATGTCTTGGAAAGAGCAGGTGTCCTTAATGTTTGTAAACTCATTGTATGCTTACTCTGTCATAGCTTATATTAAAAAGTAAAAATTTCATGCTAAGATTTTAATATTCAACCATTTTACAAGTCAAATGTCACTACATTCATGCGTAGCATAGGGTACAAGTTGTGCTGTGGGTTTTGTCCTTCTTAACTCTTCCCTTTCCCTTTCTTGTGACTGGGTGGGAGTTGTTGTTTGTGATCTCTCTCTCTGTGAGTGTGTGTGTCAGAGAGGGAAATAGTGAGAGTTATGAGGAAGAGGTAGAAAATCAGAGGACGAGCGAGAGAGAGAGAGAGAGAGAGAGAGAGAGAGAGAGAGAGAGAGGAGTGCTGCCTTGTTGTTATGCCTGATGGCTCTTTCTTCTTCAGTAACAGCTGGTGGTGCGAGGCCCGCAAGGGTGTGTGTGTGTGTTTGTGTCTTTGTTCGTGTATGTGTCTTTGTGTGTGTGTGTGCATTTGTGTGCTTGTGTGTGTGTCTTTGTGCTCGGGTGTCTTTGTGTGTGAGAGAGAGACGGAGAGAATTTAAGAAGGCTAGATGTTATTGTTGCTGCTACTGTTGTTGCCACATTGTAAGTGGTGTGAAAGGTGTGCCAGGTTTCTCTGGAACAGTCTAGAGGAACAGATGGAGCCCGGAATACGCAATGCCCCATTGCCAAACACACGCAATACTCAAACACACACACAATTTTAAATTACAGAAGATAATATCTCTTGGAGTGGGACACGACACAATAAATTGCTGTCCTAGAAGGGTTCTTCGGTTCTCCCCATAGAACACTTTAAATAAACATTTTTTGTTTCAGGCATTTATTTATTTATTTTATTTCACCTGTATTTAACCAGGTAGGCCAGTTGAGAACACCTGTATTTAACCAGGTAGGCCAGTTGAGAACACCTGTATTTAACCAGGTAGGCCAGTTGAGAACACCTGTATTTAACCAGGTAGGCCAGTTGAGAACACCTGTATTTAACCAGGTAGGCCAGTTGAGAACACCTGTATTTAACCAGGTAGGCCAGTTGAGAACACCTGTATTTAACCAGGTAGGCCAGTTGAGAACACCTGTATTTAACCAGGTAGGCCAGTTGAGAACACCTTTATTTAACCAGGTAGGCCAGTTGAGAACACCTGTATTTAACCAGGTAGGCCAGTTGAGAACACCTTTATTTAACCAGGTAGGCCAGTTGAGAACACCTGTATTTAACCAGGTAGGCCAGTTGAGAACACCTGTATTTAACCAGGTAGGCCAGTTGAGAACACCTTTATTTAACCAGGTAGGCCAGTTGAGAACACCTGTATTTAACCAGGTAGGCCAGTTGAGAACACCTTTATTTAACCAGGTAGGCCAGTTGAGAACACCTGTATTTAACCAGGTAGGCCAGTTGAGAACACCTGTATTTAACCAGGTAGGCCAGTTGAGAACACCTGTATTTAACCAGGTAGGCCAGTTGAGAACACCTGTATTTAACCAGGTAGGCCAGTTGAGAACACCTGTATTTAACCAGGTAGGCCAGTTGAGAACACCTGTATTTAACCAGGTAGGCCAGTTGAGAACACCTTTATTTAACCAGGTAGGCCAGTTGAGAACACCTTTATTTAACCAGGTAGGCCAGTTGAGAACACCTGTATTTAACCAGGTAGGCCAGTTGAGAACACCTTTATTTAACCAGGTAGGCCAGTTGAGAACACATGTATTTAACCAGGTAGGCCAGTTGAGAACACCTGTATTTAACCAGGTAGGCCAGTTGAGAACACCTGTATTTAACCAGGTAGGCCAGTTGAGAACACCTGTATTTAACCAGGTAGGCCAGTTGAGAACACCTGTATTTAACCAGGTAGGCCAGTTGAGAACACCTGTATTTAACCAGGTAGGCCAGTTGAGAACACCTGTATTTAACCAGGTAGGCCAGTTGAGAACACCTGTATTTAACCAGGTAGGCCAGTTGAGAACACCTGTATTTAACCAGGTAGGCCAGTTGAGAACACCTGTATTTAACCAGGTAGGCCAGTTGAGAACACCTGTATTTAACCAGGTAGGCCAGTTGAGAACACCTTTATTTAACCAGGTAGGCCAGTTGAGAACACCTGTATTTAACCAGGTAGGCCAGTTGAGAACACCTTTATTTAACCAGGTAGGCCAGTTGAGAACACCTGTATTTAACCAGGTAGGCCAGTTGAGAACACCTGTATTTAACCAGGTAGGCCAGTTGAGAACACCTTTATTTAACCAGGTAGGCCAGTTGAGAACACCTGTATTTAACCAGGTAGGCCAGTTGAGAACACCTTTATTTAACCAGGTAGGCCAGTTGAGAACACATGTATTTAACCAGGTAGGCCAGTTGAGAACACCTGTATTTAACCAGGTAGGCCAGTTGAGAACACCTGTATTTAACCAGGTAGGCCAGTTGAGAACACCTGTATTTAACCAGGTAGGCCAGTTGAGAACACCTGTATTTAACCAGGTAGGCCAGTTGAGAACACCTGTATTTAACCAGGTAGGCCAGTTGAGAACACCTTTATTTAACCAGGTAGGCCAGTTGTGAACAAGTTCTCATTTACAACTGTGACCTGGCCAAGATAAAGCAAAGCAGTGCGACAAAAACAACAACAGAGTTACACATGGGATAAACAAACATACAGTCAATAACACAATAGAAAAACCTGTATACGGTGTGTGCAAATGAAGTAAGGAGGTAGGGCAATAAATAGGCCATCGTGGCGAAGTAATTACAATTTAGCAGATTTACACTGGAGTGGTAGATGTGCAGATGAGGATATGCGAGTAGAAATACTGGTGTGCAAAAGAGCAGAAAAACAAATATGGGATGAGGAAGTTGGTTGTATGGGCTATTTACAGATGGGCTGTATACAGCTGCAGCGACCGGGAAACTGCTCTGACAGCTGATACTTAAAGTTAGTGAGGGAGATAAGTGTCCAACTTCAGTTATTTTTGCAATTCGTTCCAGTCATTGGCAGCAGAGAACTGGAAGGAAAGGCAGCCAAAGGAGGTGTTGGCTATGGGGATGACCAGTGAAATATACCTGCTGGAGCGCTTGCTACGACTGGGTGTTGCTATGGTGACCCAGTCAAAACTGTTCGCTGCTCTGGCCCCCCAATGGTGGAACAAACTCCCTCACGACGCCAGGACAGCGGAGTCAATCACCACCTTCCGGAGACACCTGAAACCCCACCTCTTTAAGGAATACCTAGGATAGGATAAAGTAATCCTTCTCACCCCCCCCCCCCCTTAAAAGATTTTGATGCACTATTGTAAAGTGGCTGTTCCACTGGATGTCATAAGGTGAATGCACCAATTTGTAAGTCGCTCTGGATAAGAGCGTCTGCTAAATGACTTAAATGTAATGTAAATGTGACCAGTGAGCTGAGATGAGGCGGAGCTTTACCTAGCAAAGAATTATAGATGACCTGGAGCCAGTGGGTTTGGCGACGAATATGTAGCGAGGACCAGCCAACGAGAGCGTACAGGTCGCAATGGTGGGTAGTATATGGGGCTTTGGTGACTAAAACGGATGGCACTGTGATAGACTGCATCCTATTCTCTGAGTAGACTGTTGGAGGCTATTTTGTAAATGACATCGCCGCAATCAAGGATTTGTAGGATAGTCAGTTTTACGAGGGTATGTTCAGCAGCATGAGTGAAGGAGGCTTTGTTGCAAAATAAGAGGCTGATTCTAGATTTAATTTTGGATTGGAGATGCTTAGTATGAGTCTGGAAGGAGAGTTTACAGTCTAGCCAGAGACCTAGGAATTTATAGTTGTCCATGTATTCTAAGTCAGAACCATCCAGAGTAGTGATGCTAGTCGGGCGGGCGGGTGCGGGCAGTGACCGGTTGAAGAGCATGCATTTAGTTTTACTAGCATTCAAGAGCAGTGGAAGGCCACGGAAGGAGAGTTGTATGGCATTGAAGCTCGTTTGGAGGTTTGTTAACATAGCGTCCAAAGAAGGGCCAGATGTATACATAATGGTGTCGTCTGTGGTAGAGGTGGATCAAAGAATCCCCCGCAGCAAGAGCGACATCATTGATATATCCAGAGAAAAGAGTCGGCCCGAGAATTGAACCCTGTGGCACCCCCATAGAGACTGCCAGAGGTCCGGACAACAGGCCCTCTGATTTGACACACTGAACTCTATCTGAGAAGTAGTTAGTGAACCAGGCGAGGCAGTCATTAGAGAAACCAAAGCTGGTGAGTCTGCCGATAAGAATATGGTGATTGACAGTGTCAAAAGCCGTGGCCAAGTTGATGTAGACGGCTTCACAGTACTGTCTTTGATCGATGGCAGTTACGATATCGTTTAGGACCTTGAGCACGGCTGAGGTGCACCCGTGACAGCTCGGAAACCGGATTGCATAGCGGAGAAGGTATGGTGGGATTTGAAATGGTCGATGATCTGTTTGTTCACTTGGCTTTCGAAGACTTTAGAAAGGCAGGGCAGAATGGATATGGGTCTGTAACAGTTTGGGTCCAAGGTGTCTCCGCCTTTGAAGAGGGGATGACCGCAGCTTTTCCAATCTTTAGGAATCTCAGACAATACGAAAAAGAGGTTGAACAGACTGGTAATATGGGTTGAAACAATGGTGGCGGATAATTTTAGGAAGAGAGGGTCGAGATTGTCTAGCCCAGCTGATTCGTAGGGATCCAGATTTTGTAACTCTGTCAGAACATTGCTGCAGGGGTTGGGGTAGCCAGTTGGAAAAAAAAGCATGGCCAGCCGTAGAGAAATGCTTTTCGAAATTCTCGATAATCGTGGATTTATCGGTGGTGACAGTGTTTCCTAGCCTCAGTGCAGTGGGCAGCTGGGAGGAGGTGCTCTTATTCTCCATGGTCTTTACTGTGTCCCAAAACCTTTTGGAATTAGTGATGCAGGATGCAAATTTCTGTTTGAAAAGGCTAGCCTTTGCTTTCCTATCTGCCTGTGTATATTGGTTCCTGACTTCCCTGAAAAGTTGCATAACACTATTTGATGCTAGTGCAGTATGCCACATGATGTTTTTGTGCTGGTCAAGGGCAGTCAAGTCTAGAGGTAGAACCCTTCTGTTTCAGGTAGAACTTTTTTGGGGTTCCATGTAGAACTCTTACCACACAGGGTTCTACCTGGAACCTAAAAGGGTTCTACCTGGAACCAAAAAGGGTTCTATCTGGAACCAAAAAGGGTTCTATCTGGAACCAAAAAGGGTTCTCTTATGGGGAAAGAACACTTTTGAACCCCTTTTTTCTGACCGTGTAAGTCGAGACTGTAATAACACAGTAAGATATAGCTTGACAAATGAAACACAATCCTGTCTCCCTCTCATCCATCTTTGGTCCATTATCTTTTATCTTCAAATTTCAGTTCAATACAAAACCTAATTTCAATACCATAACGAAATTAGGACAAGCGTGCTTTATTCTCTAAACAAAGTTAGTTTGTTCAGTGGAAAATTCGATGGGGACTCCATCTACCATTTTGAACCACACGTGTGGAATACAATAGAAAAATACAATAGTTGGTGTGTTCGTTTAATCAGACTGTGTTTGTCAATTGTTGTGACCTAGAGGAAGATCAGATCAAATTTTTATTACCCATTTATGCAGAAATCCAGGTATTTCCAAAGGATTTCCATACTTTTTCTTGCCACTGTATGTTGTCTCAACCCACCAAATACAAACCACTTACTATTTTCTCATTTTCAAAAGGTCCCAAGCTCACATTCTTAGAAAGTACTCACAAATCCTCCTGTCTTAAAAATCCTACGGTCGCCTGAACAGAGCAGAAATAGTGCCCTGCTCATTAGGAGAATAGCAGACATTCTTCCTCCCAATGTCCTTCTTCCTGTGTTTTGAGCCACTCTGAGCGGTCATTAGTCCACGCTTCCCATTTAACAAGACAGCTCATCGGAGATACAGAGAAAAGCAAGGAGCAGCGACAACTGAATTCCACCGTCACACACACACACACACGCACACGCACGCACACGCACGCACGCACGCACGCACGCACGCACGCACGCACGCACACACACACACACACACACACACACACACACACACACACACACACACACACACACACGTTCTAGAGATTTGTCCATGAGCATTTAAAAAACTCAGTCTCAACTTAATGCTGAACGTTAGAATAGTAGAACACAAGGCGTTGTGCATCAGCAGTTTCCCTCTTGTTATATGGCACTAACTGACAATCACTCAATTAACTCATGTCAGTTTACATGGTTTAGATTGGTAAATGAGTCTAGTTAGTCTAGCCAGCTATCTACAGTTAACTTGTAGTATTCATCATCATGATTTTTTAATCACGGTGCTGAGTTAATATGAGTTTATGTGTAGCAGCTAATTGTATAGGTAATAGGCCATGTGTTTGTAGATGGTCTGAGGTGAATGAATCTACAGCAGTCAAGGGTGACCAGGGTCATTATGGCTAGTTTTTGCTCTTCAACAAACATAATTTTAAAGAGTTAGAGAAATGTAGTAAATAGGTTTGAACTTTCTTAAACTGTCTAGGCATTAGGCAGGTAGCCTAGTGGTTAGCGCATTGGGCCAGTAACCAAAAGGTGGCTGGATTGAATCCCAGAGCTGACAAGGTAGACATCTGTTGTTCTCCCCCTGAGCAAGGCAGTCAACCCACTGTTCCCCAGCTACTGAAGATGTGGATGTTGATTAAGGTTGCCCTGCAATGTGGAAGACACATTTCAGTTGAATGCATTTAGTTGTACAACTGACTAGGTATCCCCCTTTCCCTAATGAAACTCAGATGGCCATGAGGTGCTGAGCAAAGGGGATGTTGAAACTCAGATGGCCATGAGGTGCTGAGCAAAGGGGATGTTGAAACTCAGATGGCCATGCTGAGCAAAGGGGATGTTGAAACTCAGATGGCCATGAGGTGCTGAGCAAAGGGGATGTTGAAACACAGATGGCCATGCTGACCAAAGGGGATGTTGAAACTCAGATGGCCATGCTGAGCAAAGGGGATGTTGAAACTCAGATGGCCATGCTGAGCAAAGGGGATGTTGAAACTCAGATGGCCATGCTGAGCAAAGGGGATGTTGAAACTCAGATGGCCATGCTGAGCAAAGGGGATGTTGAAACTCAGATGGCCATGAGGTGCTGAGCAAAGGGGATGTTGAAACTCAGATGGCCATGAGGTGCTGAGCAAAGGGGATGTTGAAACTCAGATGGCCATGCTGAGCAAAGGGGATGTTGAAACTCAGATGGCCATGCTGAGCAAAGGGGATGTTGAAACTCAGATGGCCATGCTGAGCAAAGGGGATGTTGAAACTCAGATGGCCATGCTGAGCAAAGGGGATGTAGCTCTTGTTCATCTGGTCAAGGATGCATCATTTTCTACTAGTCATACACAAAACACAATACATAAATGCGCATACACACTATATCTCTCCTGCTATCTACCTCATCTCCTTCTTCCTCTCATCCTCAGGTCGTAAGTTCATCATCGCCAATGCCCGGGTGGAGAACTGTGCCATCATATTCTGCAACGATGGCTTCTGCGCCATGTGCGGCTACTCGCGAGCAGAGATCATGCAGAAGCCCTGTACCTGTAACTTCCTGTACGGTCCTCAAACCAAGCGGTTGGCCATCGCCCAGATGGCCCAAGCACTGCTGGGCTCGGAAGAGAGGAAAATGGAGATCAACCTGTACAGGAAGGACGGTAGGACCATACGCTGCTGCTACAGCTAGCCATGTAGCGCTCTACTGTTGCTCTACTGGTGTGTGTGTGCATGTGTGTGTATGTGTGTTTTGCGGTGAGGTTGAAAACTCTACAAGTTCAACCTGCTTAGTTACTATGGTTTCCAAGAACAACTGTACCATATATTCTATACTTGGTTCATATTCATGACTGTATTTGCTAGTCTCCTGGTGTATTCTCAAGTCCCCCCTCTGATGCCTGATCATTTGTTGTGTCAGTCATTCTGGTTTGTGAGGTCATATGGGGAAAACACTCAGGAGGAATATCCCGGGAACATGCAGTGCTGCCTGGTCTATCAGGCTCTGGGCTGGTGGCCAGTGACACACTACTCAATCACCTCCAGGTAATAGAGATAGACACCCCCCCCACCGGGTGAGATATGTCAGACAGGTCCAACTGAGGAAAGCGCTACAGTATGACAGAGGAGTCAAAGAGAAAGCAAGACAGATGAAGTGAGATACTGAGAAAAGGTACAGGTGAAAAAAATAAAGGAAGAGAGAGGGCGGCTGCAGTTCTCAGTTCCTGGAGAGAGAGGTGAGAGAGAGGTGAGAGAGTGAGAGAGAGGTGACAGACAGGTGAGAGACATGTGAGAGACAGGTGAGAGAGAGGTGAGAGAGAGGTGAGAGACAGGTGAGAGACAGGTGAGAGAGAGGTGACAGACAGGTGAGAGAGAGGTGACACAACACACAACATGGCTAGCTGTAGCAGCAGTAGAGCGCTACATGGCTAGCTGTAGCAACAGCAGTAGAGCGCTACATGGCTAGCTGTAGCAACAGTAGTAGACCACTACATGGCTAGCTGTAGCAACAGCAGTAGAGGGCTACATGGCTAGCTGTAGCAACAGCAGTAGAGGGCTACATGGCTAACTGTAGCAGCAGTAGAGCACAACATGGCTAGCTCTATCAACAGCAGTAGAGCGCTACATGGCTAGCTGTAGCAACAGCAGTAGAGCACTACATGGCTAGCTGTAGCAACAGCAGTAGAGGGCTACATGGCTAACTGTAGCAGCAGTAGAGTGCTAAATGGCTAGCTATAGCAGCAGCAGTACAGAGCTACATAGCTAACTGTAGCAGCAGTAGAGCACTACATGGCTAGCTGTAGCAGCAGCAGTAGAGCACTACATGGCTAGCTGTAGCAGCAACAGTAGAGCGCTACATGGCTAGCTGTAGCAGCAGCAGTAGAGCGTTACATGGCTAGCTGTAATAGCAGCAGTAGAGCCCTACATGGCTAGCTGTAGCAGCAACAGTAGAGCGCTACATGGCTAGCTGTAATAGCAGCAGTAGAGCGTTACATGGCTAGCTGTAGTAGCAGCAGCTACATGGCTAGCTGTAATAGCAGCAGTAGAGCGCTACATGGCTAGCTGTAGCAGCAGCAGTAGAGGGTTGCATGGCGCCAGATGTTTGCTCTCAGCTGTTTGCGCTCTTGAGTCCTGCACCGGTCCGCCCCTGGTTCACCATTCAGACTTTCCACTGTTTATACTCAGAGTTATCTGTTTCTCCTGTATACACAACTCCCCCCTTGGCCTGCAGTAGATAGAGAAATCAACTCAAAATAATGTCTCTCTGTGTGTGTGTGTGTGTGTGTACTGATTCTCTAGTGCCCTGCTCTGTTTCCAGTGTGTACACTCAGTAGTTGCTACAATGCTAACGATAACAGCTAGCTACAGTACAGCATAGTACGATGATTCATTAATATATTCTTACAGTATAGGCTCTAGTATGTGATACGAGTTCTGTAGAGTATTGACATCTGTTATCTACTGCTCGGATGTGGCTGGCCCTGTCCACCTAAATGTGGAGAAGTACAGCAGGAAGTATATTTGTAATGTCACCAGGGAGACCTTCAAGAGGCTCTCTCTGTGTTGCCAGGGTTACCCACATCCCATGTGATTGGGGGAACACACTTCCCTTGGGCCCACTCCCCCACCTCCCTTCGCTCTTCAGTGTCTGACACTCTTATGAAGAGTCATTATGCGCTTTCAAGGGGATTGCCCGATCCATAATCTCTCACCTCTGATAGGTCAACTGGTCTAGGCTTGTCTTAGCCAACCCCTCCCAGGGTGAGTCTTCCTCAGCTCATCAGATAGTCACGATCGAAATGCAGCGCACCCTGGAAACTCCTACATGACACATACATGATGTGGAAATGCAATGCCTCCTCCTCCTCATCCCTCTCCCCCTCATCCTTCTTCTTCTCCTCCTCCTCCTTATTAAAATGCACGAGTAGGGGGAAGAAAAGGATCCCTTTAATGTTGGAAAGAGTGAAGTGACAGAAAGGGAAGGAAAGGAAAGGAAATGAAAGGGAAGGGAAGGGAAGGGAAGGGAAGGGAAGGAAGGGAAAGGAAAGGAAAGGAAAGGAAAGGAAAGGAAAGGAAAGGAAAGGAAAGGAAAGGAAAGGAAAGGAAAGGAAGGGAAAGGAAGAGAAGGGAAGGGAAGGGAAGGGAAAGGAAGGGAAGGGAAGGGAAAGGAAGGGAAAGGAAGGGAAAGGAAGGGAAGGGAAGGGAAAGGAAGGGAAAGGAAGGGAAGGGAAGGGAAAGGAAGGGAAAGGAAGGGAAGGGAAAGGAAGGGAAGGGAAGGGAAGGGAAGGGAAGGGAAGGGAAAGGAAGGGAAAGGAAGGGAAGGGAAGGGAAAGGAAAGGAAAGGAAGAGAAGGGAAGGGAAAGGGAAGGGAAGGGAAGGGAAAGGAAGGGAAAGGAGGGGAAGGGAAAGGAAGGGAGGGAAGGGAAGGGAAAGGAAGGGAAGGGAAGGGAAGGGAAAGGAAGGGAAGGGAAGGGAAGGGAAAGGAAAGGAAAGGAAAGGAAAGGAAAGGAAAGGAAAGGAAGGGAAAGGAAAGGAAAGGAAAGTTTAGGGATTGTGCAGCAATACTCCGCTCCATTCATCTACCCCTGCTCCCCGGCATTAGCCTTGATGAATCGCTCCTTCTCTCACGCTCAATTGTCCGACGTCGATCTGAACGCTACTTAATCAATCATCTTGTCCAGCTAAACTCTTTCAGCTCTGATGCAGTTGCAGGGAGTTAAGGGACTGTACACTGTGCGTGTTGTACATCAGCGCCTGTTTCCGGATTTCAAATACTCTTGACCTCTTGAGGTCACTGTGATCCGTTGTTTTTTTATTTTTTATACGGTCGGTAGAGCCTTTTCTGTCCCAGTTCTAGAAATGTCAACTCAAGCAGGTTGAAATACTGTAAAGGCACTCCCTGCTCTTGCTCTCAGTAAGCTCCACTCAGACTGCCAGACTCTTTGTGTGTGCCTGTTATCCCAGAGATCTGAGGCCTCCGGGGAACAGGTACATACTGAACTCTGTCTCTGCATGGAAGCCTCCCGCAGCCCTCAGCCCGCAGCCCTCAGCCCTCTGCTCATTGCTCTCTTCAGCCCCCCGATTGTCCAGGAAGGAGTACCAAGGGGGCCTATACATAACCCTCATCATTTCATTAAGTATCCCCATGCAGACCATCTGCAGCAGGGTCTCATTAAGTAGCCCCATGCAGGCCATCTGCAGCAGGGTCTCATTAAGTAGCCCCATGCAGGCCATCTGCAGCAGGGTCTCATTAAGTAACCCTCCATGCAGGCCATCTGCAGCAGGGTTTCATTGGGGAAAAGCACCTGCCCTTTTTCTGCTCCACTGGCTAAGCCATTCAGTGGCTGGTCCGTGTGTGTGTGTGTGTGTGTGTGTGTGTGTGTGTGTGTGTGTGTGTGTGTGTGTGTGTGTGTGTGTGTGTCCGTTGCCCCTCATATTTGTGAGATCCCTTCATCACTCTTTTGTTCTATTGCTCAGCATATTAGTTATTTTTCCAAAGCTTTGACAGCTGAAAAATATGCTCAAGTCCTTGTGTCTATAGATGTCTGGTCCACCTTCTCTTTGGAGTGGCTATCCGTTGTCATCAGAGATGTACGGCCCTACAATGGAGTCATCAGAGATCGTGGCGTTTCGCGAGGTCCCCAGGAAGGTTCGAGCAATCCCCCTCCCCATTCTATTTCCTGCTATTTCCTGCTATTTTACACATTTTGACATGAAGCTGAGAGAATATTTTGCCATTTTAAAAGCTAATTGCCTGTAATTCTAAACATTTTTTTTGCCATTATGACGTGCCCCCATCCAACCAGAGCTTCTGAGCCCCCACACGTTGCTGGTGATCAGCGATGACAGCTAAGCAGGCATGTGTGGGGGATCTTGGTGCACCAGGGCCCAGATTCACAAACCTTCTTTAAGAAGACATTTCAACTTAACTGAAACTTTTTTCCTTCACTATAGACTTAAGAAGAAAGTTGAAATAGTTGCCTAGCAACACACATCTTAAGAAGATTTGTAAAGAAGATATTTGAAAAGTTTGTATAAAAATGATTAAATCTTAAGATATTGCTGAGGAATTGCACTTTTACTCTCTTATGAACTTTAAAAAATAATCATCTTAAAATACTTCTTTTGTGTAAGAATTGTTTTGTGAATCTGGGCCCAGGTGTACATTTGGGACTAGACAGTCTCTCAGGTGGCTGACAATAGCTAAAAGCCCATGGCCTCTTCATGTGATTGCTTAGCAGCTGTAGCTAAGGAGTGTACTCAGAACTGGCCTATAAGTACTTGGTTTTTTTATGGAGATGACCTTCACTGCTAAATTCAACTGCCACGAAAAAGTCCCACTAACAATCAACACAATAATACTTTTTTTTTTATATACAATAAATTAGGCAATAATTTAATGCAGCCACACAAGAAATGGTCGTCATAATTACAATTGCACACCGCAAAATCTATAAAGGGGAAGCTTCTCATGGCTTGTGTATCAATTTTCATGTTATGTTTCTTGTGTTGAAAAGGCAAGTAGTTGTTTCTTTGGTTTCTTTCATCACAGACCACATCTTGAAAAATAGATCACATTGAGGTGCTTGTAGAATAGATTGCAGCATCAATGGTAATGGAATGCAACTTGTTTTAAGAGGTGCTGATAATGACATCTATGTCTGTTGAACATCCTGCACGGTTAGACCCAGCAGACCAGACCCATCATAATATATCCAGCAGACTAGATACTAGACCCATCAGATTAGATACTAGACCCATCAGACTAGATAATAGACCCATCAAACTAGACACAAGACCCATCAGACTAGACCCATCAGACAAAATACTAGACCCATCAGATTAGATACTAGACCCATCAGACTAGATAATAGACCCATCAAACTAGATAATAGACCCATCAGACAAAATACTAGACCCATCAGACTAGATTCTAGACCCATCAGACTAGATACTAGACCATTCAGATGAGAAACTAGACCATTCAGATGAGATACTTGACCCATCAGACAAGATTCTAGATCCATCAGATTAGATACTAGACCCATCAGACTAGATACTAGACCGATCAGAAGATATAATAGACCAATCAGACTAGATACTAGACCCATCTGACTAGACCAATAAGACTAGATAGTAGAGCCATCAGACTAGATACTTTACCCATCAGACTTGATACTTGACCCATCAGACTAAACCCATCAGATTAGATATTTTACCAATCGGACTAGATACTAGACACATCAGACTAGACCCATCAGATGAGATACTTTACCCATCAGTCATGATATTAGACCCATCAGACTAGACCCATTAGACACGATTCTGGACCCATCAAACTAGATACAAGACCCATCAGACTATTTATTAGATCCATCAGACGAGATACTAGACCTTTCAGACTAGATACTAGACACAGCAGACGAGATACTAGACAAATCAGACTATATACTAGACCCATCACACTAGACCCATCAGACTCAAAACTAGACCCATCAGACTAGACCCATTAGACGAGATACTTACCCCATCAGACATAATACTAGATCGATCAGACTAGATACTTTACCCATCAGACTTGATACTTTACCCATCAGACATGATACTAGACCCATCAGACTATATATTAGATCCATCAGGCGAGATACTAGACCCAATAGACTAGATACTACCCATCAGACTAGATACTAGACCCATCAGACTAGATACTAGACCCATCAGGCTAGATAGTAGAGCCATCACACTAGATAGTAGGCCCACCAGACTAGATACTAGACCCATCAGACTAGATACTTTACCCATCAGACTAGATACTAGACCCATCAGACTAGATACTAGACCCATCAGATTAGATATTTTACCCATCGGACTAGATACTAGACCCATCAGACTAGACCCATCAGAATACATACTAGACCAGTCAGACTAGATACTTTATCCTTCAGACTAGATACTAGACCCATCAGACTAGGCTAATCAGACTTCATAGTAGACCTAGCAGACTGGATACTATACCCATCAGACTATATATTAGATCCATCAGGCGAGATACTAGACCCAATAGACTAGATACTAAACCCAGCAGACTAGATACAAGACAAATCAATTTATATACTAGACCCATCAGGCTAGACCCATCAGACTTGACCCATTAGACGAGATTCTGGACCCATCAGACTAGATACTAGACCCATCAGACATGATACTAGACCCATCAGACTTGACCCATTAGACGAGATTCTGGACCCATCAGACTAGATACTAGACCCATCAGACTAGATACCAGACCCATCAGAAGAGATACTAGACCATTCAGATGAGATACTAGACCCATCAGACTAGATACTAGACCCATCAGACAAGATTCTAGACCCATCAGATTAGATACTAAACCCATCAGACTGGACCCTAGACCCATCAGACTACATACTAGACCCATCAGACTAGATACTAGATCCACCAGACTAGACCAATCAGACTAGTCAGTAGATCCATCAGACAAGATCGTAGACCCATCAGACTAGACTAATCAGACTTCATAGTAGACCTAGCAGACTAGATACTAGACCCATCAGACTATATTCTAGACCCATAAGACTAGACCCAGGCATTGTTATTGTGTTGTATGGGTTTCTATTCTTTTGTTGACACCTGCGTAATGCATCATGACAGAGCACTGTTCTGCCATGTATCTGCCTCATTACACACTCAATGTACTGTAGTAATGTGTGTGTGTGTGTGTGTTGGTATGTTTGTGTGTGTGTTTGTGTGTGGGAACCAGCTACACAAACATCACCAATGATTCACTTAACAACCTCTTCACACAAACACACACATATTAGATGATACACACACACACACACACACACACACACACACACACACACACACACACACACACACACACACACACACACACACACACACACACACACACACACACACACACACACACACACACACACACACACAGAGACTGTCAGTCACTAACCCCTCCCCTCTCAAAAACAACACTCTCTGTCAGTCACTAACCCCTCCCCTCTCAAAAACAACACTCTGTCAGTCACTATCCCCTCCACTCTCAAAAACAACACTCTCTGTCAGTCACTAACCCCTCCCCTCTCAAAAACAACACTCTCAATGCAGATGAACTTGTCTCCATGGATATCCTGCATTTCATGATTGCCTCCTTTACCGCCCTCCTGTTTGGTTTATTGTGTGTGTATGTGTACGCGTGTGTATATTTGTGTGTGTTTGCGTGTGGAGTTTGCACCTGTGTTGTGTGTATGTGTGTATGTGTGTGTATCGCAGAGTAAGAAGGCCCCTCTCCAACCCAAGCCCCTGGTTGAAACTATCTGTACTGCATAGCTAGTTCGTACAGCAGGGAGTCCCTGGGGAGGTCTGATACTTTCACTGCCTGTCAGGCTCCTGTTTACTCTTTAACTGCCCAGTGTATTGACCTGTACTACTGGCCACTATGACCTGTCTTACTGGCCACTGTGACCTGTCCTACTGGCCACTATGACCTGTCCTACTGGCCACTGTGACCTGTCTTACTGGCCACTGTGACCTGGCCGACTGGCCACTGTGACCTGTCTTACTGGCCACTGTGACCTGTCTTACTGGCCACTATGACCTGTCTTACTGGCCACTGTGACCTGGCCGACTGGCCACTATGACCTGTCCTACTGGCCACTGTGACCTATCTTACTGGCCACTGTGACCTGTCTTACTGGTCACTATGACCTGTCCTACTGGCCACTATGACCTGTCCTACTGGCCACTATGACCTGTCCTACTGGCCACTATGACCTGTCCTACTGGCCACTGTGACCTGTCCTACTGGCCACTGTGACCTGTCCTACTGGCCACTGTGACCTGTCCTACTGGCCACTGTGACCTGTCCTACTGGCCACTGTGACCTGTCTTACTGGCCACTGTGACCTGTTTTACTGGCCACTATGACCTGTCCTACTGGCCACTGTGACCTGTCCTACTGGCCACTGTGACCTGTCTTACTGGCCACTGTGACCTGTCCTACTGGCCACTGTGACCTGGCCACTGTGACCTGTCCTACTGGCCACTATGACCTGTTCTACTGGCCACTGTGACCTGTCCTACTGGCCACTGTGACCTGTCCTACTGGCCACTGTGACCTGTCCTACTGGCCACTGTGACCTGTCTTACCGGCCACTGTGACCTGTTCTACTGGCCACTGTGACCTGTCCTACTGGCCACTGTGACCTGTCCTACTGGCCACTGTGACCTGGCCACTGTGACCTGTGCTACTGGCCACTATGACCTGTTCTACTGGCCACTGTGACCTGTCCTACTGGCCACTGTGACCTGTCCTACTGGCCACTGTGACCTGTCTTACTGGCCACTGTGACCTGTCCTACTGGCCACTGTGACCTGTCCTACTGGCCACTGTGACCTGTCCTACTGGCCACTGTGACCTGTCCTACTGGCCACTATGACCTGTCCTACTGGCCACTATGACCTGTCCTACTGGCCACTATGACCTGTTCTACTGGCCACTGTGACCTGTCCTACTGGCCACTGTGACCTGTCCTACTGGCCACTGTGACCTGTTTTACTGGCCACTATGACCTGTCCTACTGGCCACTGTGACCTGTCCTACTGGCCACTGTGACCTGTCTTACTGGCCACTGTGACCTGTCCTACTGGCCACTGTGACCTGGCCACTGTGACCTGTCCTACTGGCCACTATGACCTGTCCTACTGGCCACTATGACCTGTTCTACTGGCCACTGTGACCTGTCCTACTGGCCACTGTGACCTGTCTTACTGGCCACTGTGACCTGTTTTACTGGCCACTATGACCTGTCCTACTGGCCACTGTGACCTGTCCTACTGGCCACTGTGACCTGTCTTACTGGCCACTGTGACCTGTCCTACTGGCCACTGTGACCTGGCCACTGTGACCTGTCCTACTGGCCACTATGACCTGTTCTACTGGCCACTGTGACCTGTCCTACTGGCCACTGTGACCTGTCCTACTGGCCACTGTGACCTGTCTTACCGGCCACTGTGACCTGTTCTACTGGCCACTGTGACCTGTCCTACTGGCCACTGTGACCTGTCCTACTGGCCACTGTGACCTGGCCACTGTGACCTGTGCTACTGGCCACTATGACCTGTTCTACTGGCCACTGTGACCTGTCCTACTGGCCACTGTGACCTGTCCTACTGGCCACTGTGACCTGTCTTACTGGCCACTGTGACCTGTCCTACTGGCCACTGTGACCTGTCCTACTGGCCACTGTGACCTGTCCTACTGGCCACTGTGACCTGTCCTACTGGCCACTATGACCTGTCCTACTGGCCACTATGACCTGTCCTACTGGCCACTATGACCTATTCCATGGCTGTATGTGCTTCCCTATTGTTACAGGTTCTTTATCTTAAGTATTGTAAATAATCCCACAGTACCCATCTTCACACCTATCCCCCACCCCTCCCCTTCCACCCCCCAAAAAGACTTCTGTGAACTATCACTCACACTTGACCCCCCCTTCCCTTAACTAGCTCTGACTTTGCTGATAGCTACTTTATTGTGGGAAAATGTACTTACTATGGCTGAGAAATATATGGTTGTCCCAGCTAGCTATGCACTACAACTGTAAGTGGCTTGTCATGCCCTGGCCATAGAGAGGCTTTTATTCTCTATTTTGGTTAGACCAGGGTGTGACTAGGGTGGGCATTCTAATCATACTTAGGCAGCCTGTTATGCCACCTTAGTTGTGGGTAGTTGTCTTTGTTAGTGGCCTATATAACCCATGTAAGCTTCACGGTCGTTTTTGTGTGTGTGTGTGAGTGTGTCTGTGTGTGTGTGTGTGTGAGTGTGTGTGTGTGTCTGTGTGTGTGAGTGTATCTGTGTGTATCTGTGTGTGTGTGTGTGTGTGTATCTGTGTGTGTGTGTGTGTGTGTGTGTGTTTCTTGTTTTGTTGGCGACATCCTTAATAAAGGATAATGTATGCTCCCCAGGCTGCACCTTGGTCCGGTCATTTCCCTGACGTCGTTCGTCACATCGCTATAGATACGAGTTTCTGCTAATTGACTCAAAAGTAAGTTTAATGGCATATTGATTGGAGACCGGGGCAAACCTGGCAGACGCTGAATCCTTCCGGTCCCAATTAGTCACCATGCAGGGCCAGGCAGGCATGGCACGAACCCTCAGGGCTAACAGCTAGCTAGCCAACACACTGGCTGCCCTCCCTGACTGATTGCTTAACAATGAGGGGATATGATGGTCTTATTCTGAGATTTGCAGTGTAGTTGCTTGTGCTTGTTTGCCATTCCTAGGCAAATAGCCTGTATTTTTAGACTGTGTGTACAGACGGGCAGCTCCAGGTCAGCTGGCAAGCCCACTGAAGCGTCCCGGTAAGCAAAGAGCAAACACCCGTCCTCCTCCGCTTCTCCTCCCCACTGATCCCCTGCCAACTCCCAGACTGGGATAGAGGTGGGCACCGCTACTGAATACCAACAACCTGCTAATCACTGTCTAAATGGTGCTCGAAAGACTACAGATCATGGAGCTTTCGAATAGTGGTCCTTGTGGTCTTAAGAGTTATCATAGGTCGTGGTCTTATCTTGCTTTTAGAGTTGTATTGTGATGTAAAATATTAGAATGATTAGAGTTGTATTGTGATGTAACATATTAGGATGATTAGTTATATTGTGATGTAAAATATTAGAATGATAAGTTCTATGGTGATGTAAAATATTAGAATGATTGGAGTTGTATTGTGATGTAACATATTAGAATGATTAGTTATATTGTGATGTAACATATTAGAATGATAAGTTATATGGTGATGTAAAATATTAGAATGATTAGAGTTGTATTGTGATGTAACATATTAGAATGATTAGTTATATTGTGATGTAACATATTAGAATGATTAGTTATATTGTGATGTAACATATTAGAATGATTAGTTATATTGTGATGTAACATATTAGAATGATTAGTTATATTGTGATGTAACATATTAGAGTGATTAAATATGAAGATGCTGCTGCTGATGATGATGACCAACTGGGTATCCTAGAGAGGTCACACAAGTCTTTGCTGAATCACCTATATTATATGTGCAATAAAATATTTTATTTTAGATGATGTCTTGGCTAGACATTACTAGCAGTGTGCTGATTGCTCTGATGCAATGATCTCAGTTCCCTGGCCAGAGTCATTCATTTATGGGATAGTTCCACAACGAAGCCCTTGGAGAGGATTCACATGGTCAGGTTGCAAAGGAGGTTTCCACTGAGGTGTTTCCACCAAGAGAGAGACGGAGAGACGGTGAGCACACACACACACACACACACACACACACACACACACACACACACACACACACACACACACACACACACACACAAATGGAACCCTTAGATTGTGCACAATAAAGAAATTAGTGTGAAAGAGGAAAGCAAGATATAAATAGATGTAATTGAGAGAGATGACAGGTGGGAGAGAGAGAAATAGAGGAAGAGAGAGAGAGAGAAAGGGGGAGAGAGAAAGAGAGCGAGGAAGTGGGAGAGAGAGAAATAGAGGAAGAGAGAGAGAGAGAAAAAGGGGGAGAGAGAAAGAGTGAGGAAGTGGGAGAGAGAGAAATAGAGGAAGAGAGAGAGAGAGAAAGGGGGAGAGAGAAAGAGAGCGAGGAAGTGGGAGAGAGAGAAATAGAGGAAGAGAGAGAGAGAAAGGGGGAGAGAGAAAGAGAGTGAGGAAGTGGGAGAGAGAGAAATAGAGGAAGAGAGAGAGAGAAAAGGGGGAGAGAGAAAGAGAGCGAGGAAGTGGGAGAGAGAAAGAGAGCGAGGAAGTGGGAGAGAGAGAAATAGAGGAAGAGAGAGAGAGAGAGAGAAAGGGGGAGAGAGAAAGAGAGCGAGGAAGTGGGAGAGAGAGAAATAGAGGAAGTGGGAGAGAGAGAGATGGAGAGAGAACAGAGTGCGGTATGGGTGGACTGCAAACCCTTATTGTTTCATTACCTTTCTCATCAGTCCATCATCCCCTGTCAATCACAAGTTGGGATGTCTTTCAGAAATAAAAGTTCTCAGATAAAGGATTCCATCTTCAACTCCGCTTCTTCTGTCCTTTGTCAGTATTGAAACAAGAAACACAATGCTATGAAGGACATGGCTTTGGAATAGAATGAGTCTGTGAAAAGCCACAAGTACAGAATAGATAAATAGTCCATTTGTAGGATATTATGAGATCAGCTTTTTCCTATATAGATGTTATGTGTTGCGAAATAGGCTACCTCTAATGTGCAGATAGTGCTTCCATAGAAGTCCTTGCTGCACAGTAAGGCCATTATATTCAATTGTATTTTTCAGATGCCATTGCTGGATTCTCCACTGCTCTGGTCAGACCCTGCCTGTCTGCCTGATGGCAGTGGAATTGCTTCTCTCTGCAGTTTCTCTCCACTGGGGCAGAGAATGCCTCCCACACATACTGTATATGTGCACACACACACACAACAGCAAGTTTGAGCCTCCAAAAATATCCCCTGTGGAAATGAGTTAAGAGAGATAGGAAACAAGTTACGAGAGACAGGAAACAAGTTATGAAAGATAGGAAACAAGTTACGAGCATGTGTGTCTTAGCATCTGTGTCTCTTTTGATATGTGGGTGTGTGTGCATACTTGTGTGTCTATTCAAACGTCTGTGGTGTCCGAAGTAGCGATGTCACTGGACAAGCTCAGGCTGAAACTGTGCAGAGGTCAGTCTGGGTCAGCGTTAACTGTAGGGTAGGAACGGTATGTGAGACTACCCTTGTCCCCCTTACATCTTCACACAGAAATACGCATGCATACACACACACAAACACACACACAGATGAAGCGTTAGGCAGAGTAGTGATGTTGGACAGGCGGGCAGGTGCAGGCAGCGAACGGTTGAAGAGCATGCATTTAGTTTTACTTGTATTTTAGAGCAATTGGAGGCCACGGAAGGAGAGTTGTATGGCATTGAAGCTCGCTTGGAGGGTTGTTAACACAGTGTCCAAAGAAGGGCCAGAAGTATACAGAATGGTGTCGTCTGCGTAGAGGTGGATCAGAGACTCACCAGCAGCAAGAGCGACATCATTGATGTTTACAGAGAAGAGAGTCGGTCCAAGAATTGAACCCTGTGGCACCCCCCTAGAGACTGCCAGAGGCCCGGACAAAAGACCCTCCGATTTGACACACTGAACTCTATCAGAGAAGTAGTTGGTGAACCAGGCGAGGCAATCATTTGAGAAACCAAGGCTGTCAAGTCTGCCGATGAGGGTGTGGTGATTGACAGAGTCGAAATGCTTGGCCAGGTCAATGAATACGTTTGCACAGTATTGTTTCTTATCGATGTTAAAATATAGTATAGGACCTTGAGCGTGGCTGAGGAGCACCCATGACCAGCTCTGAAACCAGACTGCAAAGTGGAAAAGGTTCGGTGGGATTCGAAATGGTCGCTAATCTGTTTGTTGACTTGGCTTTCGAAGACTTTAGAAAGGCAGGACAGGATAGATATAGGTCTATAGCAGTTTGGGTCTAGAGTGTCACCCCCTTTGAAGAGGGGGATGACCGCGGCAGCTTTCCAATCTTTGGGAATCTCAGACAATACGAAAGAGAGGTTGAACAGGCTAGTAATAGGGGTGGCAACAATTTCGGCAGGACACGACAAGACGAGGACAAAGAACGTCTGACTGCTATGCCATCTTGGGAGAAGTGAATAATAATAATAATAATAATAATAATAATAAATAGGGAGAGGGAGATGGTGAAGGAGGGAAAGGGAGAGATAAGGGAGGTGGAGGTGGACATGGTGAGATAAGGGAGGTGGAGGTGGACATGGAGATATAAGGGAGGTGGAGGTGGACATGGTGAGATAAGGGAGGTAGAGGTGGACATGGAGAGATAAGGGAGGTGGAGATGGACATGGAGAGAAGGGAGGTGGAGGTGGACATGGAGAGATAAGGGAGGTAGAGGTGGACATGGAGAGATAAGGGAGGTAGAGGTGGACATGGTGAGATAAGGGAGGTGGAGGTGGACATGGTGAGATAAGGGAGGTGGAGGTGGACATGGAGAGATAAGGGAGGTGGAGGTGGACATGGAGAGATAAGGGAGGTGGAGCAGGACATGGAGAGATAAGGGAGGTGGAGGTGGACATGGAGAGATAAGGGAGGTAGAGGTGGACATGGAGAGATAAGGGAGATAGAGGTGGACATGGAGAGATAAGGGAGGTGGAGGTGAACATGGAGAGATAAGGGAGGTGGACATGGAGAGATAAGGGAGGTAGAGGTGGACATGGAGAGATAATGGAGGTGGAGGTGGACATGGAGAGATAAGGGAGGTGGAGGTGGACATGGAGAGATAAGGGAGGTGGAGGTGGACATGGAGAGATAAGGGAGGTAGAGGTGGACATGGAGAGATAAGGGAGGTAGAGGTGGACATGGAGAGATAAGGGAGGTAGAGGTGGACATGGAGAGATAAGGGAGGTGGAGGTGGACATGGAGAGATAAGGGAGGTAGAGGTGGACATGGAGAGATAAGGGAGATGGAGGTGGACATGGAGAGATAAGGGAGGTAGAGGTGGACATGGAGAGATAAGGGAGGTGGAGGTGGACATGGTGAGATAAGGGAGGTGGAGGTGGACATGGTGAGATAAGGGAGGTAGAGGTGGACATGGAGAGATAAGGGAGGTAGAGGTGGACATGGTGAGATAAGGGAGGTGGAGGTGGACATGGTGAGATAAGGGAGGTGGAGGTGGACATGGAGAGATAAGTGAGGTGGAGGTGGACATGGAGAGATAAGGGAGGTGGAGGTGGACATGGAGAGATAAGGGAGGTAGAGGTGGACATGGAGAGATAAGGGAGGTAGAGGTGGACATGGAGAGATAAGGGAGGTAGAGGTGGACATGGAGAGATAAGGGAGGTGGAGGTGGACATGGAGAGATAAGGGAGGTAGAGGTGGACATGGAGAGATAAGGGAGGTGGAGGTGGACATGGAGAGATAATGGAGGTGGAGGTGGACATGGAGAGATAAGGGAGGTGGAGGTGGACATGGAGAGATAAGGGAGGTGGAGGTAGACATGGGGAGATAAGGGAGGTGGAGGTGTACATGGAGAGATAAGGGAAGGTAGAGGTGGACATGGAGAGATAAGGGAGGTGGAGGTGGACATGGAGAGATAAGGGAGGTAGAGGTGGACATGGAGAGATAAGGGAGATGGAGGTAGACATGGAGAGATAAGGGAGGTGGAGGTGGACATGGAGAGATAAGGGAGGTAGAGGTGGACATGGAGAGATAAGGGAGGTAGAGGTGGACATGGAGGGATAAGGGAGGTGGAGGTGGACATGGAGAGATAAGTGAGGAAATTAGAGGGAAGTGCAAGAGAGAAAGAGAGGGTACCGCCAGACAGAATATCTGAGGGAGGAGAAAAGGACTTTAGAGAACATTTGGTGCATGTGTGTGTGTGTTGTGTCTGTACATTAATCCATACATTTATATGTGTGTGTTTATGCGTGCTAATGTGTGTCCAGTATGCTGTCCCGAGGAGTCTTCTTCTTGGCAACAAGAAGTTGTCCACTCTTTTGCTTGATGTTTTCCTCTGCGATTCATTCTGTCCAGCATCGTGCTTCAGTCTCCATTAGTACAGATGGAGCCCCTGGCCAGGCGGCCATATTAGTTTCATCCTCATAATTACCATGAGCATTATCCCTAGCTGCTCAGCCCCAGGAAATGGTGTATTAGCTTAAGGGTGTGCTTTGGGGTGGGGGGTCAGTCGGACATGCTTTATTTGGGCTGGTTTGATGAGAGTCGCGCCTTTTTTACCCTGCCTCCTTCCCTCCCTCCATCGCTCTCTCCCTCCCTCCATGTGGCATGTTACAATTATCTGGAGATCAGTGAAATGGAGGCCTTGGCTTCCTTTATCGATCCAGCCTCCCTGTGATCCGCCTTTGGAGGACAGGCCTGAGTCTCTCTCTCTCCCTGACTGAGCAGTGACATTCACGAAGCCCTTAAAAGTCTGTGCCGATGGAGTGTGGAACCCTGAACTGTGACACATAAGGAGGGTCTCCTTAGACTGATGTTACAGTAATAGCTGCACTGCCAAGTGCCTAAGGGATACTTCTGGGCCCTGGTGGAGTACCTTTGAAATGCATCCCTTCCTTGAGGAATCCAATTCATCCCTTTCATGGGCATCCCAACCTCAGTGATGACTTCAAGCAAGCAAGCAAGGAAGCAAGGAAGCAAGCAAGGAAGGAAGGAAGGAAGGAAGGAAGGAAGGAAGGAAGGAAGGAAGGAAGGAAGGAAGGAAGGAAGGAAGGAAGGAAGGAAGGAAGGAAGGAAGGAAGGAAGGAAGGAAGGAAGGAAGGAAGGAAGGAAGGAAGGAAGGAAGGAAGGAAGGAAGGAAGGAAGGAAGGAAGGAAGGAAGGAAGGAAGGAAGGAAGGAAGGAAGGAAGGAAGGAAGGAAGGAAGGAAGGAAGGAAGGAAGGAAGGAAGGAAGGAAGGAAGGAAGGAAGGAAGGAAGGAAGGAAGGAAGGAAGGAAGGAAGGAAGGAAGGAAGGAAGGAAGGAAGGAAGGAAGGAAGGAAGGAAGGAAGGAAGGAAGGAAGGAAGGAAGGAAGGAAGGAAGGAAGGAAGGAATTCAATTCAATTCAAGTATCAGAACAGGGCTCCTGTATCCACAGCAGTGGTCACCAAACTTTCAGAGTCAAAATGCAAGCTGAGATCTCTTGCTCAGACTTTTGTATTTATTACATGACTTAATTAACAAATGTAACATGAACCTAATAAAACAGTTGTGTAGAATTTAGGTTTGTGCAGTAGGCCTAGTACCTTATCACAGCATTTTGGCTTTGCTTGGCCTGCCGATATTGTTCTTCTCAGATCATATGTTTTTATTTCACCTTTATTTAACCAGGTAGGCTAGTTGAAAACAAGTTCTCATTTGCAACTGCGACCTGGCCAAGATATAGCAGAGCAGTGCGACACAACAGCAACACAGAGTTACACATGGAATAAACAAGCGTACAGTCAATAACACAACAGAAAAAAAAGAATGTTTATATACAGTGTGTGCAAATGGCGTGAGGAGGTAAGGCAATAAATAGGCCATAGTAGCCAAGTAATTACAGTTTAGCATATTAACACTGGAATGATAAATAGCAGATGATGATGATGTGCAAGTAGTGACGTGATCGATCGGCTAGATTTGGTCTTATGGAACAACATTGAGAGAAAGGGAGAGATAAGGGAGGTAGAGGTGGTGTTTTTTACATTGGATAAAATGTAGAGCTATAACATGGCTCGGAGATAAAACATGGCATATCAGACACTGCAGTTGAGGAACAATGGGAAAGTAATTCTGCTTTGAAAGTTGATAAACTTACCTTACATTTGAAAATAATTGCCCTTGAATGTTTTGGTACCTACTGGGGAGATCTTCTTTGTCTACATCCAATCAGCATTGTTCACACCCTCTTAAAGCTTTTGCCCCACTCATCTCTTTAAGGATTAATAACATGTGAGGCCATGTGCTAAACAACCAAAGACTTCAGGACTAAATGCGGGTTTATACTACGGGTGTGTTCGGAAATTCAATCTGGAATGCCAGAGTGCGCTCTGGGCGTTCGTACACTCAGAGCGTTGTCAGATTGTCTGTTCATAAATTCAAAGTGTTTTGTTCTCGGAGTGTTCAGAGCGCACACTGACACTGGACACTCTGGCCGAGGAGGAGCGTTGATCTGAGCATTCTGACCTAACAACAACTGGCTAGCTTGCTCACTTCTTCCAGACACAAATGAGATAACAGCTCACTCGGACTATTTTACTCGCCCTAGCAGAGCTGGTTAGGCTGTTTTTATGTTATCCAGAGCGTTGGTGACTGAAATTGTGCTGCTGGCAACAAATTCATTCTGCTTTTTTTCCAATGCTTACTGACACCGGCCATATTTAACGGGTGTTGAGTATTCGTCAGTTATACTGTGCTCCAGCACACTGACATCGGAGGAATCAAATCAAATCAAAGTTTATATGTCACGTGCACCGAATACAACCTTACAGTGAAATGCTTACTTACAGGCTCTAACCAATGGTGCGAAAAAAAGGTGTGTGTGTGTGTGTGTGTGTGTAGGTAAGTAAAGAAATAAAACAACAGTAAAAGGACATTTGAAAAGAGAGTAGCGAGGCTATATACAGACACCTTTTAGTCAGGCTTATTGAGGTAGTATGTACAGTATATGTAGATAGCCAGAGTCAATTTACCAGCTACGTATATTGTCAGTTGTCACAGTGACATCATGAACATTCTATTAAAATGGTTACTTGCAAAGTGGAGTCTTTTGTTTAGACATGTAGCCTGCTAGCTAAACAATGAACCATAATCTCAACTCATAATGTTACTGCCCTGCATGAATCTGCAGGTAGATAACCAACCAGCTTCAATGTTAGCTAGCTAGCTAACATTAGTCTATAACTAGCAATACAAATGGCTCTGAGATAAGAATAATATCCCAACACAAATCATACACGTAACGTTAGCTAGCGAGCCAGCCAGCCTAATGTTAGCTAGCTAACTAACAGTACGTTTTAACTTGAATTGAAAATGACTTTGACAAAATTTGAAATGTGTCAAATCTGAAAATTGACCTAGCTAGACTATCTTACCTGTTTACATGGATGGACACTTCTCCCTCTCTGTCACGGATGCCATGATTGCCTTAGTTTGAAGATGTAATCCGGAGACAGGTGTTTTATACAACAGCGTGTGTTCTCTTTTCGACTCGGTCTTCATATTTGCAATCAAACTGCAGAATTTTCTCCATCTCCTTAGTTATCATACTCTAATTCTACCGTGCGTTCCACTGATTTCAAAACTCGGTCCTCCAGAAATTGGAGAGCAACATTTTTGCAATTCTACTATGTGATATCTTTAAAAAAAAGTTGTCTTAGACAGGATTACCTACACATACTGACCAGCTCATGTTATAGACAGAAGCGTGTCATCTCTTGACATGTCCAGCCTATCCATTATCTATATTGTCACCAAGATGGCATAGCAGTCAGACGTCTTTTGTCCTCGTCTTGTCGTGTCCCATATATATATGAGTTTATGGAAAAGAAAAAAAGATATATAAAAAGTTATGCGAAGAAAGTTGTAAATATATATATATATATATATATATATATATATATATATATATATTTACAACTTTAAGTTGTAAAGTTGTAAATATATATATATATATATATATATATATATATATATATATATATATTTACAACTTTCTTCGCATAACTTTTTATATATCTTTTTTTCTTTTCCATAAACTCATCTTCAAAACACTCTCCTGCAACCCGCCTCACCAATTTATATATTTTTTTAAAGAAAGTATTATTTACCTCAAATCTGTAATCCTCCATAGAAGCTAACCAGAAGCTAGACAGAAGCTAGACAGAAGCTAGCCTGAAGCTAGACAGAAGCTAGACAGAAGCTAACCAGAAGCTAGCCTGAAGCTAGCCAGAAGCTAGCCAGAAGCTAGCCTGAAGCTAGACAGAAGCTAGCCAGAAGCTAGACAGAAGCTAGACAGAAGCTAGCCTGAAGCTAACCAGAAGCTAGCCTGAAGCTAACCAGAAGCTAGCCAGAAGCTAGACAGAAGCTAGACAGAAGCTAGCCTGAAGCTAACCAGAAGCTAACCAGAACCTATCCAGAAGGTAATACTGGCTAATCGTTAGTATTCAGCTAACCACGGTTTGTGGTCATCAGCTCTCCTTTAGCTCAAAAATCTATCGCCAGTTTTGTACGGCGCGGCTCGGACCGGAACATACCGGACCTATTTTTCTCTCCTTGTCCCCGGATTTCAACCGCAACTTCTGGACATTTATACCAGGATCTCGCAGCTAGCTAGCTGCCATCTGTGTGACTGTCGGCTTACGTTGATTCCAGAGCAAACATAAATTATTCCGGAGCTAGCCAGCTGAAGAGTTCCATCAGTCACCTCACTACTCACTGGACCCTGTTGATCACTCGACTAAGCATGCCTTTCCTTAATGTCAATATGCCTTGTCCATTGCTGTTCTGGTTAGTGTTTATTGGCTTATTTCACTGTAGAGCCTCTAGTCCTGCTCACTATACCTTATCCAACCTATTAGTTCCACCACCCACACATGCGATGACATCTCCTGGTTTCAATGATGTTTCTAGAGACAATATCTCTCTCATCATCACTCAATACCTAGGTTTACCTCCAATGTATTCACATCCTACCATACCTTTGTCTGTACATTATACCTTGAAGCTATTTTATCGCCCCCAGAAACCTCCTTTTACTCTCTGTTCCAGACGTTCTAGACGACCAATTCTCATAGCTTTTAGCCGTACCCTTATCCTACTCCTCCTCTTTTCCTCTGGTGATGTAGAGGTGAATCCAGGCCCTGCAGTGACTAGCTCCACTCCTATTCCCCAGGCGCTCTCTTTTGATGACTTCTGTAACCGTAATAGCCTTGGTTTCATGCATGTTAACATTAGAAGCCTCCTCCCTAAGTTTGTTTTATTCACTGCTTTAGCACACTCTGCCAACCTGGATGTTCTAGCTGTGTCTGACTCCTGGCTTAGGAAGACCACCAAAAATTCTGAAAATTTCATCCCAAACTACAACATTTTCAGGCAAGATAGAACTGCCAAAGGGGGCGGTGTTGCTATCTACTGCAAAGATAGCCTGCAGAGTTCTGTCCTACTATCCAGGTCTGTACCCAAACAATTTGAACTTCTACTTTTAAAAATCCACCTCTCTAAAAACAAGTCTCTCACCGTTGCCGCCTGCTATAGACCACCCTCTGCCCCCAGCTGTGCTCTGGACACCATATGTGAACTGATTGCCCCCCCATCTATCTTCAGAGCACGTGCTGCTAGGGGACCTAAACTGGAACATGCTTAACACCCCAGCCATCCCACAATCTAAGCTTGATGCCCTCAATCTCACACAAATTATCAATGAACCTACCAGGTACCTCCCCAAAGCCGTAAACACGGGCACCTTCATAGATATCATCCTTACCAACTTGCCCTCTAAACCTCTGCTGTCTTCAACCAAGATCTCAGCGATCACTGCCTCATTGCCTGCATCCGTAATGGGTCAGCGGTCAAACGACCTCCACTCATCACTGTAAAACGCTCCCTGAAACACTTCAGCAAGCAGGCCTTTCTAATCGACCTGGCCGGGGTATCCTGGAAGGATATTGATCTCATCCCGTCAGTACAGGATGCCTGGTTATTTTTTTGAAATGCCTTCCTAACCATCTTAAATAAGCATGCTCCATTCAAGAAATTTAGAACCAGGAACAGATATAGCACTTGGTTCTCCCCAGACCTGACTGCCCTTAACCAACACAAAAACATCCTATGGCGTTCTGCATTAGCATCGAACAGCCCCCGTGATATGCAACTTTTCAGGGAAGCTAGAAACCATTATACACAGGCAGTTAGAAAAACCAAGGCTAGATTTTTCAAGCAGAAATTTGCTTCCTGCAACACTAACTCAAAAAGGTTCTGGGACACTGTAAAGTCCATGGAGAATAAGAACACCTCCTCCCAGCTGCCCACTGTACTGAACATAGGAAACACTGTCACCACTGATAAATCCACTATAATCGAGAATTTCAATAAGCATTTTTCTACGGCTGGCCATGCTTTCCACCTGGCAACCCCTACCCCGGTCAACAGCACTGCACCCCCCACAGCAACTCGCCCAAGCCTTCCCCATTTCTCCTTCTCCCAAATCCAGTCAGCTGATGTTCTGAAAGAGCTGCAAAATCTGGACCCCTTCAAATCAGCCGGTCTAGACAATCTTGACCCTTTCTTTCTAAAATTATCTGCTGAAATTGTTGCCACCCCTATTACTAGCCTGTTCAACCTCTCTTTCGTGTCATCTGAGATTCCCAAAGATTGGGAAGCAGCTGGGGTCATCCCCCTCTTCAAAGGGGGGGGACACTCTTGACCCAAACTGCTACAGACCTATATCTATCCTACCCTGCCTTTCTAAGGTCTTCGAAAGCCAAGTCAACAAACAGATTACCGACCATTTCGAATCCCACCATACCTTCTCCGCAATGCAATCTGGTTTCAGAGCTGGTCATGGGTGCACCTCAGCCACGCTCAAGGTCCTAAACGATATTTTAACCGCCATCGATAAGAAACAATACTGTGAAGCCGTATTCATTGATCTGGCCAAGGCTTTCTACTCTGTCAATCACCACATCCTCATCGGCAGACTCGACAGCCTTGGTTTCTCAAATGATTGCCTTGCCTGGTTCACCAACTACTTCCCTGATAGAGTTCAGTGTGTCACATCGGAGGGTCTGCTGTCCGGACCTCTGGCAGTCTCTAGGGGGGTGCCACAGGGTTCAATTCTTGGACAGACTCTCTTCTCTGTAAACAACAATGATGTCGCTCTTGCTGCTGGTGAGTCTCTGATCCACTTCTACGCAGACGACACCATTCTGTATACTTATGGCCCTTCTTTGGACACTGCGTTAACAACCCTCCAGGCAAGCTTCAATGCCATACAACTCTCCTTCCGTGGCCTCCAATTGCTCTTAAATACAAGTACAACTAAATGCATGCTCTTCAACCGATCGCTGCCTGCACCTGCCCGCCTGTTCAACATCACTACTCTGGAAGGCTCTGAATACGTGGACAACTACAAATACCTAGGTGTCTGGTTAGACTGTAAACTCTCCTTCCAGACCCACATCAAACATCTCCAATCCAAAGTTAAATCTAGAATTGGCTTCCTATTTCGCAACAAAGCATCCTTCACTCATGCTGCCAAACATACCCTTGTAAAACTGACCATTTTACCAATCCTCGACTTCGGCGATGTCATTTACAAAATAGCCTCCAATACCCTACTCAACAAATTGGATGCAGTCTATCACAGTGCCATTCATTTTGCCACCAAAGCCCCATATCCAACCACCATTGCGACCTGTACGCACTTGTTGGCTGGCCCTCGCTTCATACTCGTCACCAAACCCACTGGCTCCATGTCATCTACAAGACCGTGCTAGGTAAAGTCCCCCCTTATCTCAGCTCACCATAGCATCTCCCACCTGTAGCACACGCTCCAGCAGGTATATCTCTCTGGTCACCCCCAAAACCAATTCTTTCTTTGGCCACCTCTCCTTCCAGTTCTCTGCTGCCAAAGACTGGAACGAACTACAAAAATCTCTGAAACTGGAAACACTTATCTCCCTCACTAGCTTTAAGCACCAGCTGTCAGAGCAGATCACAGATAACTGCACCTGTACATAGCCCATCTATAATTTAGCCCAAACAACTACCTCTTTCCCTACTGTATTTATTTATTATTATTATAATTTTTTATTTTTTTTGCTATTTTGCACCCCATTATTTTTATTTCTACTTTGCACATTCTTCCACTGCAAATCCACCATTCTAGTGTTTTACTTGCTATATTGTATTTACTTTGCCACCATGGCCTTTTTTTGCCTTTACCTCCCTTCTCACCTCATTTGCTCACATCCTATATAGACTTGTTTCTACTGTATTATTGACTGTATGTTTGTTTTACTCCATGTGTAACTCTGTGTCGTTGTATGTGTCGAACTGCTTTGCTTTATCTTGGCCAGGTCGCAATTGTAAATGAGAACTTGTTCTCAACTTGCCTACCTGGTTAAATAAAGGTTAAATAAATAAATAAAACGTTTTGCTGGTGTACAGCAATCTTTAAGTCATACCACAGATTCTCAATTGAATTGAGGTCTGGGCTTTGACTAGGCCATTCAAAGACATTTAAATGTTTCCCCTTAAACCACTTGAGTGTTGCTTTAGCAGTATGCTTAGGGTCATTGTGATGCTGGAAGGTGAACCTCTGTCCCAGTCTCAAATCTCTGGAAGACTGAAACAGGTTTCCCTCAATAATTTCCCTGTATTTAGTGCCATCCATCATTCCTTCAATTCTGACCAGTTTCCCAGTCCCTGTCGATGAAAAACATCCCAACAGCATGATGCTGCCACCACCATGCTTCACTCTGGAGATGGTGCTCTCAGGGTGATGAGAGGTGTTGGGTTTGCACCAGACATTTCATTTTCCTTGATGGGTAAAAAGCTCAACTTTAGTCTCATCTGACCAGAGTACTTTCTTCCATATGCCTTTTGGCGAACACCAAACGTGTTTGCTTATTCTTTTCTTTAAGCAATGGCTTTTTTTCTGGCCACACTTCCGTAAAGCCCAGGTCTGTGGAGTGTATGACTTAAAGTGGTCCTATGGACAGATACTCCAATCTCCGCTGTGGAGCTTTGCAGCTCCTTCAGGGTTATCTTTGGTTTCTTTGTTGTCTCTCTGATTAATTCCCTCCTTGCCTGGTCTGTAAGTTTTGGTGGGCGGCCCTCTCTTAGCAGGTTTGTTGTTGTGCCATATTCTTTCCATTTTTTAATAATGGATTTAATGGTGCTCCGTGGGATGTTCAAAGTTTCTGATGGTTTTTTATAACCCAAATCCCTGATCTATACTTCTCCACATCTTTGTCCCTGACCCGTTTGGAGAGCTCCTTGGTCTTCATGGTGCCGCTTGCTTGGTGGTGCCCATTGCTTTGTGGTGTTGCAGACTCTGGGGCCTTTCAGACAGGTGTATATATACTGAGATCATGTGACAGATCATGTGACAATTAGATTGCACACAGGTGGACTTTTTTAAACTAATTATGTGACTTGTGAAGGTAATTGGTTGCACCAGATTTTATTTCGGGGCTTCATAGCAAAAGGGGGTGAATACATATGCACACACCATTTTCTGTTAAAACATTTTTTGATTTTATTTTAGACAAGTAATTGTTTTAATTTCACATCAATTATTTGGACCATTTTGTGTATGTCCATGACATGAAATCCAAATAACAATCAATTTAAATGACAGGTTGTAATGCAACAAAAAGGGGGATGAATACTTCTGCAAGGCACTGTACCTGTATACTAACTGTATACACACACACCCACTCACATACAAGCTGCTGGTACTCTGTTTATCTTATATCCTGTTGCCTAGTCACCTTCCCCCTATACATATCTACCTCTATCACTCTAGTATCCCTGAACATTGTTAATATGGTACTGACCCTGTATATAGTCACCTTCCCCCTATACATATCTACCTCTATCACTCTAGTATCCCTGTACATTGTTAATATGTTACTGACCCTGTATATAGTCACCTGCCCCCTATACATATCTACCTCCATCACTCTAGTATCCCTGTAGATTGTTAATATGGTACTGACCCTGTATATAGTCACCTTCCCCCTATACATATCTACCTCCATCACTCTAGTATCCCTGTACATTGTTAATATGGTACTGACCCTGTATATAGTCACCTTCCCCCTATACATATCTACCTCTATCACTCTAGTATCCCCGAACATTGTTAATATGATACTGACCCTGTATATAGTCACCTTCCCCCTATACATATCTACCTCCATCACTCTAGTATCCCTGTACATTGTTAATATGGTACTGACCCTGTATATAGTCACCTTCCCCCTATACATATCTACCTCTATCACTCTAGTATCCCCGAACATTGTTAATATGATACTGACCCTGTATATAGTCACCTTCCCCCTATACATATCTACCTCCATCACTCCAGTATCCCTGCACATTGTTAATATGGTACTTGAACTGACCCTGTATATAGTCACCATACCCCTATACATATCTACCTCCATCACTCCAGTATCCCTGTCTCCTTCCCCCTATACATATCTACCTCCATCACTCCAGTATCCCTGTCTCCTTCCCCCTATACATATCTACCTCCATCACTCCAGTATCCCTGTCTCCTTCCCCCTATACATATCTACCTCCATCACTCCAGTATCCCTGTCTCCTTCCCCCTATACATATCTACCTCCATCACTCCAGTATCCCTGTCTCCTTCCCCCTATACATATCTACCTCCATCACTCCAGTATCCCTGTCTCCTTCCCCCTATACATATCTACCTCCATCACTCCAGTATCCCTGTCTCCTTCCCCCTATACATATCTACCTCCATCACTCCAGTATCCCTGTCTCCTTCCCCCTATACATATCTACCTCCATCACTCTAGTATCCCTGTCTCCTATACATATCTACCTCCATCACTCCAGTATCCCTGTCTCCTTCCCCCTATACATATCTACCTCCATCACTCTAGTATCCCTGTCTCCTATACATATCTACCTCCATCACTCCAGTATCCCTGTCTCCTTCCCCCTATACATATCTACCTCCATCACTCCAGTATCCCTGTCTCCTTCCCCCTATACATATCTACCTCCATCACTCCAGTATCCCTGTCTCCTTCCCCCTATACATATCTACCTCCATCACTCCAGTATCCCTGTCTCCTTCCCCCTATACATATCTACCTCCATCACTCCAGTATCCCTGTCTCCTTCCCCCTATACATATCTACCTCCATCACTCCAGTATCCCTGTCTCCTTCCCCCTATACATATCTACCTCCATCACTCCAGTATCCCTGTCTCCTTCCCCCTATACATATCTACCTCCATCACTCCAGTATCCCTGTCTCCTTCCCCCTATACATATCTACCTCCATCACTCTAGTATCCCTGCACATTGTTAATATGGTATTGGAACTGACCCTGTATATAGTGTGCTTACCACTATACATATCTACCTCCATCACTCTAGTATCCCTGTATATTGTAAATATGGTACTGGGAACTGAACCTGTATATAGTATTCTTACTTACTTCCTTATTGTGTTCTTCATATTCCTTCTTATTTCTCGTGTGTATTTGTTCTAGTATTATGTTGTTATTGATCATTACATTGTTGGGTTTTAAGTTTACAAGAAAGGCATTTCACTGTACTTGTGGATGTGACATTAAAACTTGAAACTCAATATACACCAGTGGAGGCTGGTGTGAGGAACGATAGGAGGACGGGCTCATTGTAATGGCTGGAATGGAATAATTAGAACTGAGTCAAACGTGGTTATCCACCAGCCTCCACTGATATACACCTATAGGCGGGCTAATAATGACTGCCTGTCTCTTTAAGAAAACTAGTTCTCTGTTGACTCAACACTATAGGTTGCCACCTTCCCGTCTTCTTCTTGTTTGACATCAGTATTATATTAATACAAGCTAACACTGGGGATAGAAATGGAAAGCCTTTTCCTTTTTTTTCTCTCTGAGTAAAACAAACACTGGGGTCGATCTCTTATGTCTTGTGGCTAGGTGACGGATGGGGTTGACATATTGTTTTGAGAGTCGTGCCAGCGGGATGTTTAATAGCCGTGCACATTTAATGCTGCCGTATTATGTGTGCCATTGGATCCTCCGCCACCGCATCTAGCAGCCCTGTTCCATTCCTCTCTGCTTAATGGCTCCGTTTGTATCAGGAGCTCTGCCGGCGAGAGACGGCGATGGCTGTTATGACTTGCTCCATGACAATATCTAATATTAGAATACTTCAAACGCTCAGAGCCGTGAAAAAAACAAACGGGTGTTAATGATGAACCTTTTTTAGTCAGGAGTTGTTCACATGACCATCCCTGTGTTCTCATGCCTTATTGCTAAATCAACCCCGGTATTTAATGTTCACAGTGTGAACATTGGGCTTTACTACATGGCCAAGAATATGTGGACACCTGCTCGTCGAGCATCTCTTTCCAAAATCATGGGCATTAATATGGACTTGGTCCCTCCCTTTGCTGCTATAACAGCATCCACTCTTCTGGGAAGGCTTTCCACTAGATGTTGGAACATTGCTGCCGGGACTTGCTTCCATTCAACCATAAGAGCATTAGAGAGGTCGGGCACTGATGTTGGGAGATTGGAGCTGGCGTTCCAATTAATCCAAAAGGTGTTTGACGGGGTTGAGGTCAGGGCTCTGTGCAGGCCAGTCAAGTTCTTCCACACCGATCTTGACAAACCATTTCTGTATGGAACTCGCTTTGTGCACGGGGGCATTGTCATGCTGAAACAGGAAAGGGCCTTCCCCAAACTGTTGCCACAAAGGTGGAAGCACAGAATCGTCTAGAATGTCATTGTATGCTGTAGCGTTAAGATTTCCCTTAACTAGAACTAAGGGGCCTAGCCCGAACCATTAAACACAGCCATAGACCATTATTCCTCTTCCACCAAACTTTACAGTTGGCACTATGCATCGGGGCAGGTAGCGCTCTCCTGGTATCCGATAAACCCAGATTTGCCCGTTGGACTGCCAGATGGTGGAGCGTGATTCATCACTCCAGAGAACACATTTCCACTGCTACAGAGTCTAATTCCTGCGAACCTTACACCACTCCAGCCAACGCTTGGCATTGCGCATGGTGATCTTAGGCTTGTGTGCGGCTGCTCGGCCATGGAAACCCACTTCATGAAGCTCCCGATGAACAATTATTGTGCTGACTTTGCTTCCAGAGGCAGTTTGGAACTTGGCAACAGAGGACAAAAAAGAGCCGTTGTTGCTCCTAGATGTTTTCACTTCACAATAACAGCCCCTACAGCTTTAGCAGGGCAGAAATTTGACAAATTGATGTTGGAAGGGTGACATCCTATGACGGTGCAATGTTGAATGTCCCTGAGCTCTTCAGTAAGGCCGTTCTACTGCCAATGTTCGTCTATGGAGATTGTATGGCTGTTTGCTCGATTTTATATACCTATCAACAACGGCTGTGACTGAAATAACTGAATCCACTCATTTGAAGACGTGTCGACATATTTGTGTATACACTATACAGTATAGTGTATTTAGACCTGTAGGGCTATTCAGAGAGACGGGGGTGATGGACTATAGGAAAGAGAGGGAGGAGTAGAGAGATGATAAGTTCAGAGCAGTAGAATAAAAGGAAGCAGTATTCTGTTTACTGCTTACTTGGAGCTTGCATGTCAAAATCATTGGCGATATTTACCACATAGCCTGATGTATGAATACAAACATCCTACCTGTCTCTAGAAACATTACATGCTTATCCTTCTACAGTTCCTGAGTGAAGTCAATTGTAGTGACATTTTGTTATGTTACTCATCATCCCCTTAGCACTGTTCATCCCCACCTCGTTCCTCACCATGCTCCCCTATTGGCTCCTCACCATGCTCCCCTATTGGCTCCTCACCATGCTCCCCTATTGGCTCCTCACCATGCTCCCCTATTGGCTTTTCACCATGCTCACCTATTGGCTCTTCACCATGCTCCCCTATTGGCTCCTCACAATGCTCCCATATTGGCTCCTCACCATGCTCCCCTATTGGCTCCTCACCATGCTCCCCTATTGGCTCCTCACCATGCTCCCCTATTGGCTCCTCACCATGCTCCCCTATTGGCTCCTCACAATTCTCCCATATTGGCTCCTCACCATGCTCCCCTATTGTCTCCTCACCATGCTCCCCTATTGGCTCCTCACCATGCACCCCTATTGGCTCCTCACCATGCTCCCCTATTGTCTCCTCACCATGCTCCCCTATTGTCTCCTCACCATGCTCACGTATTGGCTCTTCACCATGCTCCCCTATTGTCTCCTCACCATGCTCCCTTATTGGTTGCTCACCATGCTCCCCTATTGGCTCCTCGCCATGCTCCTTTATTGGCTCCTCACAATGCTCCCCTATTGGCTCCTCACCATGCTCAGCTATTGGATCCTCAACATGCTCCCTATTGGCTCCTCACCATGCTCCCCTATTGGCTGCTCAACATACTCCCCAATTGTCCCCTTCTCTCTGAAGGGGGACTCCCTTTGCCCTATAGAACCAGCAGGCCAGGCTGATAACTCTGGAGGCTGTCGGGTGAAACAGGATCTGTGTTCACAGACCCATCGATCACACAAGTGCCAATAAGCCATCCATAGCTAAGAGCCATGAATTATGCAAAAAGCCTTACGGCCCCAATGCCAAGTTATGTTTCTCATTACCAGCGTCCTGTGTGTGCTCTCTCAGCCCTGTCCTAATCCCCTGAGGTCTCTCCATGCTGCCCATCAGTCAGGCTAGCTAGGTGGCTGGGGTTTCTAACAATGTGTCCAGGTAAGATGGAGTACCCAGTCCAATACCAATGAGCTGAACAACACTCTGGATTTAAATGCACTCATTGTTAATGTGTGGAGTGTGTGATGGTTTAGTGAGGAAAGTGAACACAGCGGAGTAATATTACGCAGTGTCTGACGATTATTGGTGAATACTGGGTATCTCACAATGTATATTATTTACTAGTTGTGTAACTAATCTATTTCATATCATTAGCACCCTACTGCTTTCGCTATGTTTAATGGGCCTGTTGTGGCTGGGTGCACAGCATGTCTAATACACATACACCTAGAATAGTCTATGTTCCTGGGTACACAGCGAGGCAGTATCTTTGACGCATCGGCGAGCTGGTGCTGTGTAGGTAATTGGTCGGAGAAGCTCTCTGGCAATATGGGGTTCATGACCAGACCGAATACCGTATGTCGCATCATCATCATGTCTGGAATGATCTGGCCCTGTGGCAACCTCTGTGTGTGTGTGTGTGTGTGTGTGTGTATGTGTGTGTGTGTGTGTGTGTGTGTGTGTGTGTGTGTGTGTGTATTTGGACTTAAAAGAGGGCAGAGGGGGAGAGTGAATCTGCTCTAATCGTGTGTGAAACGAGATCTGGTCCATCTAGTGCTATTCTGACTCTATATGAATAGGCTAACATGGTCTGTCTAGGACTATTCTGACTCTATATGAAAAGGCTAACATGGTCTGTCTAGGACTATTCTGACTCTATATGAATAGGCTAACATGGTCTGTCTAGGACTATTCTGACTCTATATGAATAGGCTAACATGGTCTGTTTAGGACTATTCTGACTCTATATGAATAGGCTAACATGGTCTGTCTAGGACTATTCTGACTCTATATGAAAAGGCTAACATGGTCTGTCTAGGACTATTCTGACTCTATATGAAAAGGCTAACATGGTCTGTCTAGGGCTGGCAATGCCCTTAGTGTTTCAACACCCTTCTCTCTTATACAGTATCATATTCGGCGCTACACTAGCTTTACGGTTCACCTTGGTACCGCTATATTTACAGTCCACCTTGGTACCGCTATATTTACGGTTCACCTCGGTACAGCTGGCTTTACGGTTCACCTCGGGACAGCTGGCTTTACGGTTCACCTCGGGACAGCTGGCTTTACGGTTCACCTCGGGACAGCTGGCTTTATGTTTCACCTCAGTACCGCTATATTTACGGTTCACCTCGGTACCGCTATATTTACGGTTCACCTCAGTACCGCTATATTTACGGTTCACCTCAGTACTGCTATATTTACGGTTCACCTCAGTTTACGGTTCACCTCAGTACTGTTCACCTCAGTACTGCTATTTTACGGTTCACCTCAGTACTGCTTTATTTACTGTTCATCAGTACTGCTATATTCACCTCAGTACCGCTATATTTACGGTTCACCTCAGTACTGCTATATTTACGGTTCACCTCAGTACCGCTATATTTACGGTTCACCTCAGTACCGCTATATTTACGGTTCACCTCAGTACCACTATATTTACTGTTCACCTCAGTACTGCTATATTTACGGTTCACCTCAGTACTGCTTTATTTACTGTTCACCTCAGTACTGCTATATTTACTGTTCACCTCAGTACCGCTATATTTACTGTTCACCTCAGTACCGCTATATTTACGGTTCACCTCGGTACCGCTATATTTACGGTTCACCTCGGTACCGCTATATTTACGGTTCACCTCAGTACCGCTATATTTACTGTTCACCTCAGTACTGCTATATTTACGGTTCACCTCAGTACAGCTATATTTACTGTTCACCTCAGTACTGCTATATTTACGGTTCACCTCAGTACCGCTATATTTACGGTTCACCTCAGTACCGCTATATTTACAGTTCACCTCAGTACCGCTATATTTACGGTTCACCTTGGTACCGCTATATTTACGGTTCACCTCAGTACCGCTATATTTACTGTTCACCTCAGTACTGCTATATTTACGGTTCACCTCAGTACTGCTATATTTACTGTTCACCTCAGTACCGCTATATTTACGGTTCACCTCAGTACCGCTATATTTACGGTTCACCTCGGGACCCTCCATACATTATTCTGGATGTATAAGGTATGCCTGCCTCCCGGCGCCTGCCCTTGTGTGCGTATAGTTAATTGCTTGAGTGTCTTACCCACCTCCTCCCTTTATATTCTTCTGGCCCCCCGACGAACCCACCGCATCTCAACCCTCTGTCACGGACCACTAGGTCTGTCAAAGAACCCTCAGACGGAGGGTAAGGAGAGACAGAACAGAACAGAAACTAGAGGGCCAATAGAGGCCCTCCCAGTGACGCCTAAATGTCAAATCACATGACAGATCTGGTAAAGTCCTGAGAAGAGAAGGAAGGGTGAAGAAGAGGATAAAGAGAGATGACCTACAACCCCGAGGAAGACAGGTCAGTGTGTAGTGTAACTCCTGTGAAAACATCTACCAGACTTCTCCAACGCTTCTCCCCTAGGGTCTACCACACCAGGCTATGGTTTCTCCTAATTGCTTTTCCCCTCCCTACCTCACTGTCTCACTGTTACAGTCGGCTGGATTTCCCCATTAATTTCTAATCCTCCAGTCCAGGTCTAATCTCAGTTTGCCCTGGGTGGCTAAGGGTATAATTAGTTTAGAAAAATCAGAAAAGCCCACGGATGTACTTCGTGCTCAACATTTTGTGCGGCCGAAAAGTCTCTAAGCCCCACTAACGTCCCTTCTGCTGTTGTAGGAGCACAGATCAAAGACAGCGGTTGTTGTTTTGAGACGCTGCTGTAGGTTTCCAATAGGTGTCATACGTATGTGATAATGGAACTACAGTGCATTCAGAAAGTATTCAGACCCCTTGACTTTTTCCACATTTAGTTTCACTGGAGGGATGCTGTCCCAGTGCTGAGAGTGGTGTTACTCTCAGCACTGGGACAGGTAACTGCTGGTGTTACTCTCAGCACTGGGACAGGTAACTGTTGGTGTTACTCTCAGCACTGGGACAGGTAACTGCTGGTGTTACTCTCAGCACTGGGACAGGTAACTGCTGGTGTTACTCTCAGCACTGGGACAGGTAACTGCTGGTGTTACTCTCAGCACTGGGACAGGTAACTGTTGGTGTTACTCTCAGCACTGGGACAGGTAACTGCTGGTGTTACTCTCAGCACTGGGACAGGTAACTGCGGGTGTTACTCTCAGGACTGGGACAGGTAAGTTACAGCCTTATTCTAAAAATGATTAAATCATTGTTTCCCCTCATCAATCGAAGTTACAGCCTTATTCTAAAAATGATTAAATCATTGTTTCCCCTCATCAATCTACACACAATACCCCGTTATGACAAAGCGAAAACAGTTTTTTTTTTAGAAATGTTTGCAAATTTATACCAAATTTTAAACAGAAATAACTGTCCCACAGTTGACAGTGCATGTCAGAGCAAAAACAAAGCCATGAGGTCGAAGGAATTGTCCGAAGAGCTCAGAGAAAGGATTGTGTTGAGGCACAGATCTGGGGAAGTGTACCAAAAAATTCCTGCAGCATTGAAGGACCCCAATAACACAGTGGCCTCCATCATTCTTAAATGGAAGAAGTTTGGACCACCAAGACTCTTCCTAGAGCAGGCCGCCCGGCCAAACTGAGCAATCGGGGGAGAAGGGCCTTGGTTAGGGAGGTGACCAAGAACCCGATGGTCAGTCTGATAGATCTCCAGAGTTTATCTGTGAAGATGGGAGAACCTCCCAGAAGGACAACCATCGCTGCAGCACTCCACCAATCAGGCCTTTATGGTAGTGGCCAGACGGAAGCCGCTCATCAATGACAGCTTGCTTGGAGTTTGCCAAAAGGCACCTAAAGGTCTCTCAGACCATGAGAAACAAGATTCTCTGGCCTGATGAAACCAAGATTGAAATCTTTAGCTTGAATGCTAAAGCGTCATGTCTGGGGGAAACCTGGCAGCATCCCTTCAGTGAAGCATGGTGGTGGCAGCATCCCTCCAGTGAAGCATGGTGGTGGAAGCATCCCTACAGTGAAGCATGGTGGTGGCAGCATCATGCTGTGGAGATGTTTTTCATCGGCAGGGACTGGGAGACGAGTCAGGATCGAGGGAAAGATGCACAGAGAAAAGTACAGAGAGATCCTTGATGAAAACCTAATCCAAAGCGCTCAGGACCTCAGGACTGGGGTGAAGGTTCACATTCCAACAGGACAATGACTAAGCAGGAGTGGCTTTGGGACAAGTCTCTGAATGTCCTTGAGTGTCCCAGCCAGAGCCCGGACATTAACCCGGTCCAACATCTCTGGAGAGAACTGAAAATAGTTGTGCAGCGACGCTCCCCATCCAACCTAACAGAGCTTGAGAGGATCTGCAGAGAAGAATGGGAGAAACTCCCCAAATACAGGTTTGTCAAGCTTGTAGCGTCATACCCAAGAAGACTCGAGGCTGTAATCGCTGCCAAATGTGCTTCAAAGTACTGAGTAAGGGGTCTGAATACTTATGTAAATGTATATTTCAGTTTTTATATTTTTATAAATTTGTAAACATTTCTAAAAAATTGTTTTTGCTTTGTCATTATTGGTTATTGTGTGTAGATTGATGGGGGGGGGGTGATTGAATCAACTTTAGAATAAGGCTGTAATGTAACAAAATGTGGAAAAAGTCAAAGGGTCTGAATACTTTCCGAATGCGCTGTATGTTCTCTGTAGAAGGGATACGGAGATACCCCTCATTTCATTTCCATATCAAAAGACCCAACCTGGTTTCTCATGAAAGAGAATGATGTCTGCTGGTGAAGAAGGAAGTGTGCTGATCAAAGCATCCTGTCTGAGGTAAATATCACATGTTTTTATCAACATGATGGATGTTGCATTATCATACAGTACCGCTTATGTGGTTATGAGTCAGGACCAAATCCGTCCCAACGCCCACTTTGACTGTGGTTCACGTCTGGGTCTGGCCTGTGGACACACTTGAGAGAAACAGGAGACAGAGACACTCGATGGAGAGAAAGACGAAGAGAGAAGGACTTGAGAAGGATGTGGTCCTCAATCCCCTCTGAAAGGTTCCATTCTATCAGGGTGACAACGCCACTGGCTCTGATGACCTGGCTGACGGATGGAGATAATAGTCAGGGCAGAGCCAGCCCCGGGCCCCGGCAGGAACTCTAAATCACAGTTCCCCATCACAACTCCCAATCGCTTCGCTCATTAATCAGAGTCCCCTGCCTTACCAAGTGAGACAACAGAGCCGGTGGCGGGTTGCCAGATTTGGGGTTATACCTAGTTAAAGCCACTAGCGGTGCTAGAGTTAACGTCTGACCCATACGACTGGTCGCAGGCAAACTTCTATAATCTGTTGGCGTGTGATAAATGACTTGTGGTTCTGTGTGTCCGTGGATCTTTGGCTCTGTGGCTCTGCGGCTCTTTGGTTCTGTGGTTCTGTGGCTCGGTGGCTCTGTTGCTCTGGAGCTTGGTGCTTAGGAATGTTTTCATGCTCTTTGTTTGCCTGTAGCTACTGTAGCTGCTGGTGTGTCCGTATTCTCACCCCAGGGCTAGGGTGGTAACCAGACCAGATCCAGGGATGAGAGCTAACCCATTGCTGAGAGTAACACCAACAGCTACCTGTCCCAGTGCTGAGAGTAACACCAGCAGTTACCTGTCCCAGTGCTGAGAGTAACACCAACAGCTACCTGTCCCAGTGATGAGAGTAACACCAACAGCTACCTGTCCCAGTGCTCAGAGTAACACCAGCAGTTACCTGTCCCAGTGCTGAGAGTAACACCAACAGTTACCTGTCCCAGTGCTGAGAGTAACACCAGCAGTTACCTGTCACAGTGCTGAGAGTAACACCAACAGTTACCTGTCCCAGTGCTGAGAGTAACACCAACAGCTACCTGTCCCAGTGCTGAGAGTAACACCAACAGTGACCTGTCCCAGTGCTGAGAGTAACACCAGCAGTTACCTGTCCCTGTGCTGAGAGTAACACCAACAGTTACCTGTCCCAGTGCTGAGAGTAACACCAGCAGTTACCTGTCCCAGTGCTGAGAGTAACACCAGCAGTTACCTGTCCCTGTGCTAAGAGTAACACCAACAGTTACCTGTCCCAGTGCTGAGAGTAACACCAGCAGTTACCTGTCACAGTGCTGAGAGTAACACCAACAGTTACCTGTCCCAGTGCTGAGAGTAACACCAACAGCTACCTGTCCCAGTGCTGAGAGTAACACCAACAGTTACATGTCCCAGTGCTGAGAGTAACACCAGCAGTTACCTGTCCCTGTGCTGAGAGTAACACCAGCAGTTACCTGTCCCAGTGCTGAGAGTAACACCAGCAGTTACCTGTCCCAGTGCTGAGAGTAACACCAGCAGTTACCTGTCCCTGTGCTAAGAGTAACACCAACAGTTACCTGTCCCAGTGCTGAGAGTAACACCAACAGTTACCTGTCCCAGAGCTGAGAGTAACACCAGCAGTTACCTGTCACAGTGCTGAGAGTAACACCAACAGTTACCTGTCCCAGTGCTGAGAGTAACACCAACAGCTACCTGTCCCAGTGCTGAGAGTAACACCAACAGTTACCTGTCCCAGTGCTGAGAGTAACACCAGCAGTTACCTGTCCCTGTGCTGAGAGTAACACCAGCAGTTACCTGTCCCAGTGCTGAGAGTAACACCAGCAGTTACCTGTCCCAGTGCTGAGAGTAACACCAGCAGTTACCTGTCCCTGTGCTAAGAGTAACACCAACAGTTACCTGTCCCAGTGCTGAGAGTAACACCAACAGTTAACTGTCCCAGTGCTGAGAGTAACACCAACAGTTACCTGTCCCAGTGCTGAGAGTAACACCAACAGTTACCTGTCCCAGTGCTGAGAGTAACACCAGTAGTTACCTGTCCCAGTGCTGAGAGTAACACTAACAGTTACCTGTCACAGTGCTGAGAGTAACACCAACAGTTACCTGTCCCAGTGCTGAGAGTAACACCAACAGCTACCTGTCCCAGTGCTGAGAGTAACACCAACAGTTACCTGTCCCAGTGCTGAGAGTAACACCAGCAGTTACCTGTCCCTGTGCTGAGAGTAACACCAGCAGTTACCTGTCCCAGTGCTGAGAGTAACACCAGCAGTTACCTGTCCCTGTGCTAAGAGTAACACCAACAGTTACCTGTCCCAGTGCTGAGAGTAACACCAACAGTTACCTGTCCCAGTGCTGAGAGTAACACCAACAGTTACCTGTCCCAGTGCTGAGAGTAACACCAGCAGGTACCTGTCCCAGTGCTGAGAGTAACACCAGTAGTTACCTGTCCCAGTGCTGAGAGTAACACTAACAGTTACCTGTCCCAGTGCTGAGAGTAACACCAACAGTTACCTGTCCCAGTGCTGAGAGTAACACCAGCAGTTACCTGTCCCAGTGCTTAGAGTAACACTAACAGTTACCTGTCCCAGTGCTGAGAGTAACACCAACAGTTACCTGTCCCAGTGCTGAGAGTAACACCAGCAGTTACCTGTCCCAGTGCTGAGAGTAACACCAGCAGTTACCTGTCCCAGTGCTGAGAGTAACACCAACAGTTACCTGTCCCAGTGCTGAGAGTAACACCAGCAGTTACCTGTCACAGTGCTGAGAGTAACACCAACAGTTACCTGTCCCAGTGCTGAGAGTAACACCAACAGCTACCTGTCCCAGTGCTGAGAGTAACACCAACAGTGACCTGTCCCAGTGCTGAGAGTAACACCAGCAGTTACCTGTCCCTGTGCTGAGAGTAACACCAGCAGTTACCTGTCCCAGTGCTGAGAGTAACACCAGCAGTTACCTGTCCCAGTGCTGAGAGTAACACCAGCAGTTACCTGTCCCTGTGCTAAGAGTAACACCAGCAGTTACCTGTCCCAGTGCTGAGAGTAACACCAACAGTTACCTGTCCCAGTGCTGAGAGTAACACCAACAGTTACCTGTCCCAGTGCTGAGAGTAACACCAGCAGTTACCTGTCCCAGTGCTGAGAGTAACACTAACAGTTACCTGTCACAGTGCTGAGAGTAACACCAACAGTTACCTGTCCCAGTGCTGAGAGTAACACCAACAGCTACCTGTCCCAGTGCTGAGAGTAACACCAACAGTTACCTGTCCCAGTGCTGAGAGTAACACCAGCAGTTACCTGTCCCTGTGCTGAGAGTAACACCAGCAGTTACCTGTCCCAGTGCTGAGAGTAACACCAACAGTTACCTGTCCCAGTGCTGAGAGTAACACCAACAGTTACCTGTCCCAGTGCTGAGAGTAACACCAGCAGGTACCTGTCCCAGTGCTGAGAGTAACACCAGTAGTTACCTGTCCCAGTGCTGAGAGTAACACTAACAGTTACCTGTCCCAGTGCTGAGAGTAACACCAACAGTTACCTGTCCCAGTGCTGAGAGTAACACCAGCAGTTACCTGTCCCAGTGCTTAGAGTAACACTAACAGTTACCTGTCCCAGTGCTGAGAGTAACACCAACAGTTACCTGTCCCAGTGCTGAGAGTAACACCAGCAGTTACCTGTCCCAGTGCTGAGAGTAACACCAGCAGTTACCTGTCCCAGTGCTGAGAGTAACACCAACAGTTACCTGTCCCAGTGCTGAGAGTAACACCAGCAGTTACCTGTCACAGTGCTGAGAGTAACACCAGCAGTTACCTGTCACAGTGCTGAGAGTAACACCAACAGTTACCTGTCCCAGTGCTGAGAGTAACACCAACAGCTACCTGTCCCAGTGCTGAGAGTAACACCAACAGTGACCTGTCCCAGTGCTGAGAGTAACACCAGCAGTTACCTGTCCCTGTGCTGAGAGTAACACCAGCAGTTACCTGTCCCAGTGCTGAGAGTAACACCAGCAGTTACCTGTCCCAGTGCTGAGAGTAACACCAGCAGTTACCTGTCCCTGTGCTAAGAGTAACACCAACAGTTACCTGTCCCAGTGCTGAGAGTAACACCAACAGTTACCTGTCCCAGTGCTGAGAGTAACACCAACAGTTACCTGTCCCAGTGCTGAGAGTAACACCAGCAGTTACCTGTCCCAGTGCTGAGAGTAACACCAGCAGTTACCTGTCCCAGTGCTGAGAGTAACACTAACAGTTACCTGTCCCAGTGCTGAGAGTAACACCAACAGTTACCTGTCCCAGTGCTGAGAGTAACACCAGCAGTTACCTGTCCCTGTGCTGAGAGTAACACCAACAGTTACCTGTCCCAGTGCTGAGAGTAACACCAACAGTACCTGTCCCAGTGCTGAGAGTAACACCAACAGGTACCTGTCCCAGTGCTGAGAGTAACACCAGCAGTTACCTGTCCCAGTGCTGAGAGTAACACCAACAGTTACCTGTCCCAGTGCTGAGAGTAACACCAGCAGTACCTGTCCCAGTGCTGAGAGTAACACCAACAGTTACCTGTCCCAGTGCTGAGAGTAACACCAACAGTTACCTGTCCCAGTGCTGAGAGAAACACCAGCAGTTACCTGTCCCAGTGCTGAGAGTAACACCAGCAGGTACATGTCCCATTGCTGAGAGTAACACCAGCAGTTACCTGTCCCAGTGCTGAGAGTAACACTAACAGTTTCCTGTCCCAGTGCTGAGAGTAACACCAGCAGTTACCTGTCCCAGTGCTGAGAGTAACACCAGCAGTTACCTGTCCCAGTGCTGAGAGTAACACCAACAGTTACCTGTCCCAGTGCAAAAAAACTGAAATTACTTATTTACATAAGTATTCAGACCCTTTGCTATGAGACTCAAAATTGAGCTCAGGTGCATCCTGTTTCCATTAATCATCTTTGAGATGTTTCTACAACTTGACTGGAGTTCACCTGTGGTAAATAAAATTGACGGTAAATGTCAGAGCAAAAACAGCCATGAGGTCGAAGGAATTGTCTGTAGAGCTCAGAGACATTATTGTGTCGAGGCACAGATCTGGGGAAGGGTACCAACAAATTCCTGCTGCATTGAAGGTCCCCAAGAACACAGTGGGCTCCATCATTCTTAAATGGATGAAGTTTGGAACCACCAAGACTCTTCCTAGAGCTGGCCACCCGGCCAAATTGAGCAATCAGGGGAGAAGGGCCTTGGTCAGGGAGGTGACCAAGAACCCGATGGTCACTCTGACAGAGCTTTATCTTGGCCAGATGGAGTGGCCAGACGGAAGCCACTTCTCAGTAAAAGGCACATGACAGCCCGCTTGGAGTTTGCCAAAAGGTACCTGTCTCGCTTCCACTGTGTGTGTGTGTGTGTGTGTGTGTGTGTGTGTGTGTGTGTGTGTGTGTGTCTGTGTGTGTGTGTGTGTGCGTGTGTGTGCGTGTGTGTGTGTGTGTGTGTGTGTGTGTGTGTGTGTGTGTGTGTAAGGTACCTCCCGTTGTTTCAGTGTAATTTTCTCTTCTGCTCAAGTGGGTCTCCTCCTCAGTCTACAACCTGATTCTCCACATCTAGCTGATAAGACAGAGAATCTGAACTTCATGTACCTCTCCAGCCCCCCCATCAAAACCCCTCACTCTTCTGCCTCCCCCTCTCTTTCTCGCTCTTTCTCTCTTCCCCCCATCGTTCATCCCCGGCTTCTTCTCTGTTCCCCTCCATTTGGAAACGCCCTCACCCCTCTTTCTCCTGCCCCCCTCCATCGTTCCTCCCGGCTTCTTCTCTGTTCCCCTCCATTTGGAAACGCCCTCACCCCCTCTTCCTCACCCCCTCTTCCTCTCTCATCTCCACTAGTGGTTATCTTAATGCTCCATCACGGTGGAAATGTCACGGGGTGGGGACTACTCCAACGTAGCGCAGCCAGACATAGCTGTAATGTCAGTTAATTAGCATACACTTTTCTTCTCCCCCTCTCTCTCTCTCTCTCTCTCTCTCTCTCTCTCTCTCTCTCTTCTCCTCAGGCTGTGAAGTGTCTCTCCTCTCCTTTGCTCCACTCTAACCCTCAGTCCCCGTAATAAGGGCTTTCTGTCTCGCGGCCACAGTGACTGTGTGTGAAGCGATACCGGAGCACCAAGTCTGGGACAAAAAGGCTCCAGAACAGCTTCTACCCGAAAGCCATAAGACTGCTGTCAAACGGCTTTTCACCCCCTACTTACATGTACATAGTACTTCAATCAAACACCTAACCAAACCTACATGTACTTCAATCAATCACCCCAACTACCTCATACCCCAGTACACTGACTCGGTCCCACTACTCCTTGTATACAGCCTGTATTTAGCCTGTATCTAGCCTGTATATAGCCTGTATATAGCCTATATTTAGCCTGTATATAGCCTGTATATAGTCTGTATATAGCCTGTATATAGCCTGTATACAGCCTGTATTTAGCCTGTATATAGCCTGTATATAGCCTGTATATAGTCTGTGTATAGTCTGTATATAGCCTGTATATAGCCTGTATATAGCCTGTATATAGTCTGTATATAGCCTGTATATATATAGTCTGTATATAGCCTGTATATAGCCTGTATATAGCCTGTATATAGCCTGTATATAGCCTGTATATAGTCTGTGTATAGTCTGTATATAGCCTGTATATAGTCTGTATATAGCCTGTATATAGCCTGTATATAGCCTGTATATAGCCTGTATATAGCCTGTATATAGCCTGTATATAGTCTGTATATAGCCTGTATATAGCCTGTATATAGCCTGTATATAGCCTGTATATAGCCTGTATATAGTCTGTATATAGCCTGTATCTAGCCTGTATATAGTCTGTATATAGCCTGTATATAGCCTGTATATAGCCTGTATATAGCCTGTATATAGTCTGTATATAGCCTGTATATAGCCTGTATATAGCCTGTATATAGCCTGTATATAGCCTGTATTTAGCCTGTATATAGCCTGTATATAGTCTGTATATAGCCTGTATCTAGCCTGTATATAGCCTGTATTTAGCCTGTATATAGCCTGTATATAGCCTGTATTTAGCCTGTATATAGCCTGTATATAGCCTGTATATAGCCTGTATATAGCCTGTGTTTAGCCTGTATATAGCCTGTATATAGCCTGTATTTAGCCTGTATATAGCCTGTATATAGCCTGTATATAGCCTGTATATATTCTGTA